>NC_086101.1:0-5000 GCF_963921235.1 Mobula hypostoma | reverse complement strand
CATCCATCCATCCATCCATCCATCCATCCATCCATCCATCCATCCATCCATCCATCCATCCATTCCATCCATCCATCCATTCCATCCATCCATCCATCCATCCATTCCATCCATCCATCCATCCATTCCATTCCATTCCATTCCATCCATCCATTCCATCCATCCATCCATCCATCCATTCCATTCCATCCATCCATTCCATTCCATCCATCCATTCCATTCCATTCCATCCATCCATTCCATTCCATCCATTCCATTCCATCCATCCATCCATCCATCCATCCATCCATCCATCCATCCATCCATCCATCCATCCATCCATTCCATCCATTCCATTCCATTCCATTCCATCCATTCATCCATCCATCCATTCCATTCCATCCATTCCATTCCATTCCATTCCATCCATTCCATCCATCCATCCATTCCATTCCATCCATCCATCCATTCCATCCATCCATTCCATCCATCCATCCATCCATCCATCCATCCATTCCATTCCATTCCATTCCATTCCATCCATCCATTCCATCCATCCATCCATTCCATCCATTCCATTCCATTCCATCCATTCCATCCATCCATCCATCCATCCATCCATCCATCCATCCATCCATCCATCCATTCCATCCATCCATTCCATTCCATCCATTCCATCCATCCATCCATTCCATTCCATTCCATCCATCCATTCCATCCATCCATCCATCCATCCATTCCATTCCATCCATCCATTCCATTCCATTCCATTCCATCCATTCCATTCCATTCCATCCATCCATCCATTCCATCCATCCATCCATTCCATTCCATCCATCCATTCCATCCATCCATCCATCCATCCATCCATCCATCCATCCATCCATCCATCCATCCATCCATCCATCCATCCATCCATTCCATTCCATTCCATTCCATCCATCCATCCATCCATCCATCCATCCATCCATCCATCCATCCATTCCATTCCATTCCATTCCATCCATCCATCCATCCATCCATCCATTCCATTCCCATTCCATTCCATCCATCCATCCATCCATCCATCCATCCATCCATCCATCCATCCATCCATTCCATCCATCCATCCATCCATCCATCCATCCATCCATCCATCCATCCATCCATCCATCCATCCATCCATCCATCCATTCCATCCATCCATCCATCCATCCATCCATCCATCCATCCATCCATCCATCCATCCATCCATCCATCCATCCATCCATCCATTCCATCCATCCATCCATTCCATCCATCCATCCATCCATCCATCCATCCATCCATCCATCCATTCCATCCATCCATCCATCCATCCATCCATCCATCCATCCATCCATCCATCCATCCATCCATCCATCCATCCATCCATCCATCCATCCATCCATCCATCCATCCATCCATCCATCCATCCATCCATCCATCCATCCATCCATCCATCCATCCATCCATCCATCCATCCATCCATCCATCCATCCATCCATCCATCCATCCATCCATCCATCCATCCATCCATCCATCCATCCATCCATTCCATCCATTCCATCCATCCATCCATCCATCCATCCATCCATCCATCCATCCATCCATCCATCCATCCATCCATCCATCCATCCATCCATCCATCCATCCATCCATCCATCCATCCATCCATCCATCCATCCATCCATCCATCCATCCATCCATCCATCCATCCATCCATCCATCCATCCATCCATCCATCCATCCATCCATCCATCCATCCATCCATCCATCCATCCATCCATCCATCCATCCATCCATCCATCCATCCATCCATCCATCCATCCATCCATCCATCCATCCATCCATCCATCCATCCATCCATCCATCCATCCATCCATCCATCCATCCATCCATCCATCCATCCATCCATCCATCCATCCATCCATCCATCCATCCATCCATCCATCCATCCATCCATCCATCCATCCATCCATCCATCCATTCCATCCATTCCATTCCATTCCATTCCATTCCATTCCATTCCATCCATCCATCCATCCATCCATCCATCCATTCCATTCCATTCCATTCCATCCATCCATTCCATCCATCCATCCATCCATTCCATTCCATTCCATTCCATCCATCCATTCCATTCCATCCATCCATTCCATTCCATTCCATTCCATCCATCCATTCCATCCATCCATCCATCCATCCATTCCATCCATCCATCCATCCATTCCATCCATCCATCCATCCATTCCATCCATCCATCCATCCATTCCATCCATCCATTCCATCCATCCATCCATCCATCCATCCATCCATCCATCCATCCATCCATCCATCCATCCATCCATCCATCCATCCATCCATCCATCCATCCATCCATTCCATCCATCCATCCATCCATCCATCCATCCATCCATTCCATTCCATCCATCCATCCATCCATCCATTCCATTCCATTCCATCCATCCATCCATCCATCCATTCCATTCCATTCCATTCCATCCATCCATCCATCCATCCATCCATCCATCCATCCATCCATCCATCCATCCATCCATCCATTCCATCCATCCATCCATCCATCCATCCATCCATTCCATCCATCCATCCATCCATCCATCCATCCATTCCATCCATTCCATTCCATCCATCCATCCATCCATCCATCCATCCATCCATCCATCCATCCATCCATTCCATCCATCCATCCATCCATCCATCCATCCATCCATCCATCCATCCATCCATCCATCCATCCATCCATCCATCCATCCATCCATCCATCCATCCATCCATCCATCCATCCATCCATCCATCCATCCATCCATCCATCCATCCATCCATCCATCCATCCATCCATCCATCCATCCATCCATCCATCCATCCATCCATCCATCCATCCATCCATCCATCCATCCATCCATCCATCCATCCATCCATCCATCCATCCATCCATCCATCCATCCATCCATCCATCCATCCATCCATCCATCCATCCATCCATCCATCCATCCATCCATCCATCCATCCATCCATCCATCCATCCATCCATCCATCCATCCATCCATCCATCCATCCATCCATCCATCCATCCATCCATCCATCCATCCATCCATCCATCCATCCATCCATCCATCCATCCATCCATCCATCCATCCATCCATCCATCCATCCATCCATCCATCCATCCATCCATCCATCCATCCATCCATTCCATTCCATCCATCCATTCCATCCATCCCATCCATCCATCCATCCATTCCATCCATCCATCCATCCATCCATCCATCCATCCATCCATCCATCCATCCATCCATCCATCCATTCCATCCATCCATCCATCCATCCATCCATCCATCCATCCATCCATCCATCCATCCATCCATCCATCCATCCATTCCATCCATCCATCCATCCATCCATCCATCCATCCATCCATCCATCCATTCCATCCATCCATCCATCCATCCATCCATCCATCCATCCATCCATCCATCCATCCATCCATCCATCCATCCATCCATCCATCCATCCATCCATCCATCCATCCATCCATCCATCCATCCATCCATCCATCCATCCATCCATCCATCCATCCATCCATCCATCCATCCATCCATCCATCCATCCATCCATCCATCCATCCATCCATTCCATTCCATCCATCCATCCATCCATCCATCCATCCATCCATCCATCCATCCATTCCATCCCATCCATTCCATCCATTCCATTCCATCCATCCATCCATCCATCCATCCATCCATCCATCCATCCATCCATCCATCCATCCATCCATCCATCCATCCATCCATCCATCCATCCATCCATCCATCCATCCATCCATCCATCCATTCCATCCATCCATCCATCCATCCATCCATCCATCCATCCATCCATCCATCCATCCATCCATCCATCCATCCATCCATCCATCCATCCATCCATCCATCCATCCATCCATTCCATCCATCCATCCATCCATCCATCCATCCATCCATCCATCCATCCATCCATCCATCCATCCATCCATCCATCCATCCATCCATCCATCCATCCATCCATCCATCCATCCATCCATCCATCCATCCATCCATCCATCCATCCATCCATCCATCCATCCATCCATCCATCCATCCATCCATCCATCCATCCATCCATCCATCCATCCATTCCATCCATCCATTCCATCCATTCCATCCATTCCATTCCATCCATTCCATCCATCCATCCATCCATCCATCCATCCATCCATCCATCCATCCATCCATCCATCCATCCATCCATCCATCCATCCATCCATCCATCCATCCATCCATCCATCCATCCATCCATCCATCCATCCATCCATCCATCCATCCATCCATCCATCCATCCATCCATCCATCCATCCATCCATCCATCCATCCATCCATCCATCCATCCATCCATCCATCCATCCATCCATCCATCCATCCATCCATCCATCCATCCATTCCATCCATCCATCCATTCCATCCATTCCATTCCATTCCATCCATCCATTCCATCCATTCCATCCATTCCATCCATCCATTCCATCCATCCATCCATCCATCCATTCCATCCATTCCATCCATCCATCCATTCCATCCATCCATTTCCATCCATTCCATTCCATCCATCCATCCATTCCATTTCCATTCCATTCCATTCCATTCCATTCGTCCATTCCATTCCATTCCATTCCCATTCCATCCATTCCATTCCATTCCATTCCATTCCATTCCATTCCATTCCATTCCATCCATTCCATTCCATTCCATTCCATTCCATTCCATCCATTTCCATCCATTCCATCCATCCATCCATCCATCCATCCATCCATCCATCCATTCCATTCCATTCCATTCCATCCATCCATCCATCCATCCATCCATCCATCCATCCATCCATCCATCCATCCATCCATCCATCCATCCATCCATCCATCCATCCATCCATCCATCCATCCATCCATCCATCCATCCATCCATCCATCCATCCATCCATCCATCCATCCA
>NW_026948112.1:125000-132500 GCF_963921235.1 Mobula hypostoma | reverse complement strand
AATGGAATGGAATGGATGGATGGAATGGAATGGAATGGACGGGAATGGATGGATGGATGGATGGAATGGATGGATGGAATGGAATGGAATGGAATGGAATGGAATGGATGGATGGATGGAATGGAATGGATGGATGGAATGGAATGGAATGGATGGATGGATGGATGGATGGATGGATGGATGGAATGGATGGATGGATGGATGGATGGATGGATGGATGGATTGGAATGGAATGGAATGGAATGGAATGGAATGGAATGGATGGATGGATGGAATGGAATGGATGGATGGAATGGAATGGATGGATGGAATGGAATGGAATGGACTGGATGGATGGATGGATGGAATGGACTGGATGGAATGGAATGGATGGATGGAATGGAATGGAATGGACATGGATGGATGGAATGGAATGGATGGAATGGAATGGATGGAATGGATGGATGGAATGGAATGGAAAAAAAACCCTAACCCATATCCTGGAATTCCTGATGGGATGGATGGGATGGAATCGGATCAACCTGCAATGGATGGAATGGAATGGAATGGACATGGATGGATGGGAACCCAAATTGGAACCTAATGGGATGGAATCTAACCCTAACCCTAACCCTAACCCTAACCCTAACCCTAACCCTAACCCTAACCCTAACCCTAACCCTAACCCTAACCCTAACCCTAACCCTAACCCTAACCCTAACCCTAACCCTAACCCTAACCCTAACCCTAACCCTAACCCTAACCCTAACCCTAACCCTAACCCTAACCCTAACCCTAACCCTAACCCTAACCCTAACCCTAACCCTAACCCTAACCCTAACCCTAACCCTAACCCTAACCCTAACCCTAACCCTAACCCTAACCCTAACCCTAACCCTAACCCTAACCCTAACCCTAACCCTAACCCTAACCCTAACCCTAACCCTAACCCTAACCCTAACCCTAACCCTAACCCTAACCCTAACCCTAACCCTAACCCTAACCCTAACCCTAACCCTAACCCTAACCCTAACCCTAACCCTAACCCTAACCCTAACCCTAACCCTAACCCTAACCCTAACCCTAACCCTAACCCTAACCCTAACCCTAACCCTAACCCTAACCCTAACCCTAACCCTAACCCTAACCCTAACCCTAACCCTAACCCTAACCCTAACCCTAACCCTAACCCTAACCCTAACCCTAACCCTAACCCTAACCCTAACCCTAACCCTAACCCTAACCCTAACCCTAACCCTAACCCTAACCCTAACCCTAACCCTAACCCTAACCCTAACCCTAACCCTAACCCTAACCCTAACCCTAACCCTAACCCTAACCCTAACTAACCCTAACCCTAACCCTAACCCTAACCCTAACCCTAACCCTAACCCTAACCCTAACCCTAACCCTAACCCTAACCCTAACCCTAACCCTAACCCTAACCCTAACCCTAACCCTAACCCTAACCCTAACCCTAACCCTAACCCTAACCCTAACCCTAACCCTAACCCTAACCCTAACCCTAACCCTAACCCTAACCCTAACCCTAACCCTAACCCTAACCCTAACCCTAACCCTAACCCTAACCCTAACCCTAACCCTAACCCTAACCCTAACCCTAACCCTAACCCTAACCCTAACCCTAACCCTAACCCTAACCCTAACCCTAACCCTAACCCTAACCCTAACCCTAACCCTAACCCTAACCCTAACCCTAACCCTAACCCTAACCCTAACCCTAACCCTAACCCTAACCCTAACCCTAACCCTAACCCTAACCCTAACCCTAACCCTAACCCTAACCCTAACCCTAACCCTAACCCTAACCCTAACCCTAACCCTAACCCTAACCCTAACCCTAACCCTAACCCTAACCCTAACCCTAACCCTAACCCTAACCCTAACCCTAACCCTAACCCTAACCCTAACCCTAACCCTAACCCTAACCCTAACCCTAACCCTAACCCTAACCCTAACCCTAACCCTAACCCTAACCCTAACCCTAACCCTAACCCTAACCCTAACCCTAACCCTAACCCTAACCCTAACCCTAACCCTAACCCTAACCCTAACCCTAACCCTAACCCTAACCCTAACCCTAACCCTAACCCTAACCCTAACCCTAACCCTAACCCTAACCCTAACCCTAACCCTAACCCTAACCCTAACCCTAACCCTAACCCTAACCCTAACCCTAACCCTAACCCTAACCCTAACCCTAACCCTAACCCTAACCCTAACCCTAACCCTAACCCTAACCCTAACCCTAACCCTAACCCTAACCCTAACCCTAACCCTAACCCTAACCCTAACCCTAACCCTAACCCTAACCCTAACCCTAACCCTAACCCTAACCCTAACCCTAACCCTAACCCTAACCCTAACCCTAACCCTAACCCTAACCCTAACCCTAACCCTAACCCTAACCCTAACCCTAACCCTAACCCTAACCCTAACCCTAACCCTAACCCTAACCCTAACCCTAACCCTAACCCTAACCCTAACCCTAACCCTAACCCTAACCCTAACCCTAACCCTAACCCTAACCCTAACCCTAACCCTAACCCTAACCCTAACCCTAACCCTAACCCTAACCCTAACCCTAACCCTAACCCTAACCCTAACCCTAACCCTAACCCTAACCCTAACCCTAACCCTAACCCTAACCCTAACCCTAACCCTAACCCTAACCCTAACCCTAACCCTAACCCTAACCCTAACCCTAACCCTAACCCTAACCCTAACCCTAACCCTAACCCTAACCCTAACCCTAACCCTAACCCTAACCCTAACCCTAACCCTAACCCTAACCCTAACCCTAACCCTAACCCTAACCCTAACCCTAACCCTAACCCTAACCCTAACCCTAACCCTAACCCTAACCCTAACCCTAACCCTAACCCTAACCCTAACCCTAACCCTAACCCTAACCCTAACCCTAACCCTAACCCTAACCCTAACCCTAACCCTAACCCTAACCCTAACCCTAACCCTAACCCTAACCCTAACCCTAACCCTAACCCTAACCCTAACCCTAACCCTAACCCTAACCCTAACCCTAACCCTAACCCTAACCCTAACCCTAACCCTAACCCTAACCCTAACCCTAACCCTAACCCTAACCCTAACCCTAACCCTAACCCTAACCCTAACCCTAACCCTAACCCTAACCCTAACCCTAACCCTAACCCTAACCCTAACCCTAACCCTAACCCTAACCCTAACCCTAACCCTAACCCTAACCCTAACCCTAACCCTAACCCTAACCCTAACCCTAACCCTAACCCTAACCCTAACCCTAACCCTAACCCTAACCCTAACCCTAACCCTAACCCTAACCCTAACCCTAACCCTAACCCTAACCCTAACCCTAACCCTAACCCTAACCCTAACCCTAACCCTAACCCTAACCCTAACCCTAACCCTAACCCTAACCCTAACCCTAACCCTAACCCTAACCCTAACCCTAACCCTAACCCTAACCCTAACCCTAACCCTAACCCTAACCCTAACCCTAACCCTAACCCTAACCCTAACCCTAACCCTAACCCTAACCCTAACCCTAACCCTAACCCTAACCCTAACCCTAACCCTAACCCTAACCCTAACCCTAACCCTAACCCTAACCCTAACCCTAACCCTAACCCTAACCCTAACCCTAACCCTAACCCTAACCCTAACCCTAACCCTAACCCTAACCCTAACCCTAACCCTAACCCTAACCCTAACCCTAACCCTAACCCTAACCCTAACCCTAACCCTAACCCTAACCCTAACCCTAACCCTAACCCTAACCCTAACCCTAACCCTAACCCTAACCCTAACCCTAACCCTAACCCTAACCCTAACCCTAACCCTAACCCTAACCCTAACCCTAACCCTAACCCTAACCCTAACCCTAACCCTAACCCTAACCCTAACCCTAACCCTAACCCTAACCCTAACCCTAACCCTAACCCTAACCCTAACCCTAACCCTAACCCTAACCCTAACCCTAACCCTAACCCTAACCCTAACCCTAACCCTAACCCTAACCCTAACCCTAACCCTAACCCTAACCCTAACCCTAACCCTAACCCTAACCCTAACCCTAACCCTAACCCTAACCCTAACCCTAACCCTAACCCTAACCCTAACCCTAACCCTAACCCTAACCCTAACCCTAACCCTAACCCTAACCCTAACCCTAACCCTAACCCTAACCCTAACCCTAACCCTAACCCTAACCCTAACCCTAACCCTAACCCTAACCCTAACCCTAACCCTAACCCTAACCCTAACCCTAACCCTAACCCTAACCCTAACCCTAACCCTAACCCTAACCCTAACCCTAACCCTAACCCTAACCCTAACCCTAACCCTAACCCTAACCCTAACCCTAACCCTAACCCTAACCCTAACCCTAACCCTAACCCTAACCCTAACCCTAACCCTAACCCTAACCCTAACCCTAACCCTAACCCTAACCCTAACCCTAACCCTAACCCTAACCCTAACCCTAACCCTAACCCTAACCCTAACCCTAACCCTAACCCTAACCCTAACCCTAACCCTAACCCTAACCCTAACCCTAACCCTAACCCTAACCCTAACCCTAACCCTAACCCTAACCCTAACCCTAACCCTAACCCTAACCCTAACCCTAACCCTAACCCTAACCCTAACCCTAACCCTAACCCTAACCCTAACCCTAACCCTAACCCTAACCCTAACCCTAACCCTAACCCTAACCCTAACCCTAACCCTAACCCTAACCCTAACCCTAACCCTAACCCTAACCCTAACCCTAACCCTAACCCTAACCCTAACCCTAACCCTAACCCTAACCCTAACCCTAACCCTAACCCTAACCCTAACCCTAACCCTAACCCTAACCCTAACCCTAACCCTAACCCTAACCCTAACCCTAACCCTAACCCTAACCCTAACCCTAACCCTAACCCTAACCCTAACCCTAACCCTAACCCTAACCCTAACCCTAACCCTAACCCTAACCCTAACCCTAACCCTAACCCTAACCCTAACCCTAACCCTAACCCTAACCCTAACCCTAACCCTAACCCTAACCCTAACCCTAACCCTAACCCTAACCCTAACCCTAACCCTAACCCTAACCCTAACCCTAACCCTAACCCTAACCCTAACCCTAACCCTAACCCTAACCCTAACCCTAACCCTAACCCTAACCCTAACCCTAACCCTAACCCTAACCCTAACCCTAACCCTAACCCTAACCCTAACCCTAACCCTAACCCTAACCCTAACCCTAACCCTAACCCTAACCCTAACCCTAACCCTAACCCTAACCCTAACCCTAACCCTAACCCTAACCCTAACCCTAACCCTAACCCTAACCCTAACCCTAACCCTAACCCTAACCCTAACCCTAACCCTAACCCTAACCCTAACCCTAACCCTAACCCTAACCCTAACCCTAACCCTAACCCTAACCCTAACCCTAACCCTAACCCTAACCCTAACCCTAACCCTAACCCTAACCCTAACCCTAACCCTAACCCTAACCCTAACCCTAACCCTAACCCTAACCCTAACCCTAACCCTAACCCTAACCCTAACCCTAACCCTAACCCTAACCCTAACCCTAACCCTAACCCTAACCCTAACCCTAACCCTAACCCTAACCCTAACCCTAACCCTAACCCTAACCCTAACCCTAACCCTAACCCTAACCCTAACCCTAACCCTAACCCTAACCCTAACCCTAACCCTAACCCTAACCCTAACCCTAACCCTAACCCTAACCCTAACCCTAACCCTAACCCTAACCCTAACCCTAACCCTAACCCTAACCCTAACCCTAACCCTAACCCTAACCCTAACCCTAACCCTAACCCTAACCCTAACCCTAACCCTAACCCTAACCCTAACCCTAACCCTAACCCTAACCCTAACCCTAACCCTAACCCTAACCCTAACCCTAACCCTAACCCTAACCCTAACCCTAACCCTAACCCTAACCCTAACCCTAACCCTAACCCTAACCCTAACCCTAACCCTAACCCTAACCCTAACCCTAACCCTAACCCTAACCCTAACCCTAACCCTAACCCTAACCCTAACCCTAACCCTAACCCTAACCCTAACCCTAACCCTAACCCTAACCCTAACCCTAACCCTAACCCTAACCCTAACCCTAACCCTAACCCTAACCCTAACCCTAACCCTAACCCTAACCCTAACCCTAACCCTAACCCTAACCCTAACCCTAACCCTAACCCTAACCCTAACCCTAACCCTAACCCTAACCCTAACCCTAACCCTAACCCTAACCCTAACCCTAACCCTAACCCTAACCCTAACCCTAACCCTAACCCTAACCCTAACCCTAACCCTAACCCTAACCCTAACCCTAACCCTAACCCTAACCCTAACCCTAACCCTAACCCTAACCCTAACCCTAACCCTAACCCTAACCCTAACCCTAACCCTAACCCTAACCCTAACCCTAACCCTAACCCTAACCCTAACCCTAACCCTAACCCTAACCCTAACCCTAACCCTAACCCTAACCCTAACCCTAACCCTAACCCTAACCCTAACCCTAACCCTAACCCTAACCCTAACCCTAACCCTAACCCTAACCCTAACCCTAACCCTAACCCTAACCCTAACCCTAACCCTAACCCTAACCCTAACCCTAACCCTAACCCTAACCCTAACCCTAACCCTAACCCTAACCCTAACCCTAACCCTAACCCTAACCCTAACCCTAACCCTAACCCTAACCCTAACCCTAACCCTAACCCTAACCCTAACCCTAACCCTAACCCTAACCCTAACCCTAACCCTAACCCTAACCCTAACCCTAACCCTAACCCTAACCCTAACCCTAACCCTAACCCTAACCCTAACCCTAACCCTAACCCTAACCCTAACCCTAACCCTAACCCTAACCCTAACCCTAACCCTAACCCTAACCCTAACCCTAACCCTAACCCTAACCCTAACCCTAACCCTAACCCTAACCCTAACCCTAACCCTAACCCTAACCCTAACCCTAACCCTAACCCTAACCCTAACCCTAACCCTAACCCTAACCCTAACCCTAACCCTAACCCTAACCCTAACCCTAACCCTAACCCTAACCCTAACCCTAACCCTAACCCTAACCCTAACCCTAACCCTAACCCTAACCCTAACCCTAACCCTAACCCTAACCCTAACCCTAACCCTAACCCTAACCCTAACCCTAACCCTAACCCTAACCCTAACCCTAACCCTAACCCTAACCCTAACCCTAACCCTAACCCTAACCCTAACCCTAACCCTAACCCTAACCCTAACCCTAACCCTAACCCTAACCCTAACCCTAACCCTAACCCTAACCCTAACCCTAACCCTAACCCTAACCCTAACCCTAACCCTAACCCTAACCCTAACCCTAACCCTAACCCTAACCCTAACCCTAACCCTAACCCTAACCCTAACCCTAACCCTAACCCTAACCCTAACCCTAACCCTAACCCTAACCCTAACCCTAACCCTAACCCTAACCCT
>NW_026948112.1:0-115000 GCF_963921235.1 Mobula hypostoma | reverse complement strand
TAACCCTAACCCCTAACCCTAACCCTGACCCTAACCCTAATGCGGACCCTAACCCTAAACCCTAACCCCTCACCCTCACCCCAGCCCCAGCCCTACCCCTAACTCCTAACCCTAACCCCAGCCCCAACCCTAACCCTAATGCGACCCTAACCCCTAACCCTAACCCTAATGCGACCCTAACCCTAGCCCTAACCGTAACCCCTAAACCCTAATCCTCTAACCCTAACCCTAATGCCCTAACCCTAATGCCCTAACCCTAATGCCCTAACCCTAGCCCTAACCCCCTAACCCTACCCCTAACCCCAAACCCTTAAACCCTAACCCCAAACCCTAACCCTAAACCCCAACCCTTAACCCCAACCCCAACCCTAAACCCTAACCCTAAACCCCAACCCTTAACCCCAACCCAAACCCTTAACCCTAACCCTTAACCCTAACCTTAACCCTTAACCCTAACCCAACCCTAACCCTAACGCGAACCCTAACCCTAACCCCTAAACCCTAACCCTAACGCGAGGGCCCTGCCCATATAGTTACATGCCTCTCATTATCCTGGTTCATGGGAAATCACAAGCCGAGCTTGATCAACTCCGGCTGGGTCGCCTCGGGGAGGGTGTCTAATGATTAAAGACCCGAAACACCCCATGATCCAAGGTTGCGTTACTGGTGATGTGTCCCAGTGCACACCCAGTTCATTGAACCAAGTGGTGTTGGACCACGATAATGAAAGGCATGGGCCAGATTCACCTGGCTTCCCCACATTAGCCTATGCGCCATAGCACCTCATACCTCACCACTCAAAACTCTGCAGCCTTACCTCTCCCAGTTACACACATACATCCACCAGCCCAACACTCAAACCTAATCCTAAAGTCCAAGGGGGCACACATCCCCACAAACCTTAAGCACATCCTGAATATCATGCCACACCCCCACAAACCCTAGGCACACCCCGACTAACCCCGGCCACACCCCCACAAACCCGATTACCTTTCTTAGGAGGGGCAAGATCCATGAAAGGCAAGTGTTGAACCTGGTTAATGAAGGCGTGGGCCAGATCAAAGTGCCAGGGTTGCGTGAAATTGAATCTCAAGTGAGGAGATCAAAAAGCACAAGAGGGCTGATTTGCCCACTGCTCGCATACTCTCAACCTAACCCTAACCCTCACCTATCACCCCACCAGCCTCCGGGTCCAACATATTATTCTCCGTAACTTTCGCCACCTCCAACGGGATCCCACCACTAAGCACATCTTTCTCCCCGCCCCCGCATTCCGCAGGGATCGCTCCCTACGCGACTCCCTTGTCCATTCATCCCCCCCATCCCTCCCCACTGATCTCCCTCCTGGCACTTATCCGTGTAAGCGGAACAAGTGCTACACATGCCCTTACACTTCCTCCCTTACCACCATTCAGGGCCCCAAACAGTCCTCCCAGGTGAGGCGAAACTTCACCTGTGAGTTGGCTGGGGTGATATACTGCTTCCTGTGCTCCCGAAGTGGCCTTTTATATATTGGCGAGACCCGACGCAGACTGGGAGACCGCTTTGCTGAACACCTACGCTCTGTCCGCCAGAGAAAGCAGGATCTCCCAGAGGCCACACATTTTAATTCCACATCCCGTTCTGACATGTCTATCCACGGCCTCCTCTACTGTAAAGATGAAGCCACACTCAGGTTGGAGAAACACCACCTTATATTCCGTCTGGGTAGCATCCAACCTGATGGCATGAACATCGACTTCTCTAACTTCCGCTAATGCCCCACCTACCCCTCGTACCCCATCTGTTATTTATTTTTATACACACATTCTTTCTCTCACTCTCCTTTTTCTCCCTCTGACTATACCTCTTGCCCATCCTCTGGGTCCCCTCCCCACCCCGTCTTTCTCCCCGGACCACCTGTCCCATGATCCTCTCCTATCCCTTTTGTCTATCACCTGTCCAGCTCTTGGCTCCATCCCTCCCCCTCCTGTCTTCTCCTATCATTTTGGATCTCCCCCTCCCCCTTTCAAATCCCTTACTCACTCTTCCTTCAGTTAGTCCTGACGAAGGGTCTCGGCTTGAAACGTCGACTGCACCTCTTCCTAGAGATGCTGCCTGGTCTGCTGCGTTCACCAGCAACTTTTATGTGTGTTGCTTGAATTTCCAGCATCTGCAGAATTCCTGTTGTTAATATTTATTAAACACGTATAAACAATAAGGAGAAAAGAAAAGGAAAACTTTAACTGGAGGTTAACAGATACGCAGCTGTTCACCAGCTCGCCACTTGGCTCCGGTTCTTAAAGCGTTAAATGCTGAAAACATTTCTTAAAGCGATACAGTCAGATACAGTTCTTAAAGCGATAACTTAATTGGGAGAGACTTCTCTGGAGAACGATTTCTTCATTGACGCATCTTTACTGCCCACAGGATTCCCGATGCCGAAAATAAACAGTTTAAATCGACTAACCTTAAATTCCTTTTAGAGAGAGAGAGCCTTGCTGCATGAACTCATTGTGATTTTGCAAGAGTTATCTCAATGCAGGTTCTTTCTCTTCAACGAAGACTCAATAAGGTTGATTCTTTATTAAACTGCCAAACGATGCCGACTTCTCTCGATCCTTCACTTCGATGAATTCTTCACTCGCCCTTCAGAACTGTCGGAATTGAGTAAATTGGCACTTCCAGCCACAAATTTCCAGACCAATTAATATGCAATCTTTCAACAGAATGAACAACCGTTTTAAAAATGAAACTGCGTCACAAAAACAAACGCAACAGAAACGGAGGAACAACATGCTCTACCACGAAATCTACAAACTCAAAAACATACTGCGTCATCTGAGTCGACCCTTATATAGTCACCGGGGTCACATGTCATCACGTGACCTCACATCGGCGGGAAAATCACATCAGGTGATCTCCAAAAGACCATTACACCATTCTCACAAAAAAAACATATCTCCTTCAGCACGTAACAACTCAGACACATCAAATCTGACTTTTTAACAAGTATCACAAATCCCCGACCACAGAACAACACAACATGGAAACTATCCTTGATAACAGGATACAGTGGGATGACAGTGAATATCCACAAGACAGTCAAAACACACTTTGAAAATCTAAAGGAGGAAGGGGGGGACACTGGGACAATACACCATAGTTTCAGCCTTCAAAAGGGGTAGAAACTTAAAAGACATACTAGTCAGTACCAAAGTATGAACAGCGCCAAACTGCCAGGTGGGAAACTGCAGGGCGTGCATATATATCAGAATTTCAAAAAGCATACACAACAGAGCTACAGGAAAGTGGGCCGAGATAGAGCAGAGGATAACTTGAGAATAAAAGAATGTAGTATATGCAATCCAGTTTAAACAATGCCATATCATATACATAGGGGAGACAGGCAACAGCTTGAGAACCAGACTCACAGGACACCTCAGTAATATCACAAGAGGAAACCAAAACAGACCAGTTAGTAGGCACTCCTGGAGCATGGAATGTACTCCTTAGCAATCCTGGGCCTGGAAACCAACATAAACTGGTCAAACCTCCAAAGAAAAAGAGCAGAGAGGAGATGGATTGAAAGACTACAGACGCATTCCCCAAACGGCCTAAACGAGGCCTAAGAAACCAGGCAGCAACATGAAATGTACTCACTGAAGGGTCAACACTGCACCCCGTAATTAAAAAAAAATTGAGAAAATTAGAGTAGGGAGGAAGAGGAGGATCCCCTTCAGTCACCCACCCTGAAGCAAATTAAGACAAGGGACCATTAAATAGGAAAGGTTCGTCTTACTTTGGAAATAGTGCCTAACAACTAGGCCCCAGAACAGAACCTAATTCCCCAAGTAGAGAGGGATAAAATTAGAAATTATAACTCTACAGGAGATAACCACTAGGAAGAACAGACGTGTAATGACCAGTTTAATCCAGACACAGCGCTTGCCCCAACTTCCCAGCTTCCCCCATGGGGAAGAATACATCCCCAGCACATGACCCTGACCTGAAACCTAACATTTTCACACCCCATAAACACGGGTCCTCTTCTCACCAGAGGGCCAAACTTACCCCACAAGACCAGTTATACCTCCCGCTGCCCAGCGGGCCCCCCTCAACCTAATCCTAACATCCAGAGGACCACACACCCCAACTAAACCCCAAACCTAACCCTAATTTCCAATGGACCGCGCACCCCAACTAAACCGGACAGCACCCCAAATAACCCAAACCACACCACACTAAAGGGCCTATATAATAGTCCTTTGCCCTACCACTAAACCTAACACCTCCAACCCTGCTACACACTCAGTAATATCACAAGAGGAAACCAAAACAGACCAGTTAGTAGGCACTCCTGGAGCATGGAATGTACTCCTTAGCAATCCTGGGCCTGGAAACCAACATAAACTGGTCAAACTTCCAAAGAAAAAGAGCAGAGAGGAGATGGATTGAAAGACTACAGACGCATTCCCCAAACGGCCTAAACGAGGCCTAAAAAACCAGGCCAACAACATAAAATGTACTCACTGAAGGGCCAACACTGCACCCCGTAATTAAAAAAAATTGAGGAAATTAGAGTAGGGAGGAAGAGGAGGATTCCCTTCGGTCACCCACCCTGAAACAAATTAAGACAGGGGACCATTAAATAGGAAAGGTTCATCTTAACCCAAACCCTCACCCCATCAAGGGGTCAAATTTACCAAATATCACCAGCAGTTAGGCTCCTATTTCATCCCACCCCCTACTGCAAGGCCAACCCCCGAACCGCAATACCATTTGGCACCCCACCCCACCTCCCTTCGCCGTGAACCTCAACCCCCATTACCTAACTCTACCCCTCGGCATGTCCCTCCCCACAACACCCCTCAATTAGCTACTGCACAGCCACCAGATCACAGCACCCAGTCCCTATAAAAAAGTCCACAAATCCAAAACACTATCCATAGGCAAGAACTCCACCATATTAACTTAAACTCCAGAATGGAGGTGAAGAGGAGGAAGATCCCAATAAAGGCAAGTCGGGGACCGAGATGATAACGTGGGCCAAAAACAAAGTGGCAGGGTGAAGTAATACTGCATCTCTAGTAAGAGATCCACAAACACTAGAGGGATATTTTGCCCCCTGTCTGCATACTCGCATCCTAACCCTAACCCTAACTCTGAACCTAAACCTAAACCTAAACCTAAACTTAAACCCTGACACTAAACCCTGACCCCAACTCCTGACCCCAACCCATAACCCCAACCCATAAACCCAACCCAGAACCCTTAACCCTGACCCTAAACCCTAACCCTTCCCCAACCCATAACCCTAGCCCCAACCCTAATATGGGCCCTACCCCCAACCCTAATATGGGCCCTACCCCTAACCCTAAGACTGTTCCGGGAGAAATACCACCCGGCAGGCCCATCGTGTAGGACTGCAGCAGTGAGTCATACAGGATAGCAGAGTACATTGATGCCTTCCTTAACCCACTATCGCAGAAACATTCCAGCTACATCAAGGACACATACCACTTTGTCCGGATAGTCAACTCCATGTCAGTGCCCCCTGAGGCCATACTCTTCAGCATGGACATTGAAAGCCTGTACACTAATATAGAAACGGACAAGGGTATAGAAGCAGTGAGGGATATCCTACAGAAGAACCCCCAACCGAAGAGACCAGATGAGGCCTTGGTGGAACTCCTTCACCTCAGCCTGACTAAAAATGACTTTGAAGTCAATAATGATTTCTACTTACAAGTCAAGGGCACAGCGATGGGAAAGAAGTTTGCTCCAGCCTATGCCAATATATACATGGCAAAATGGGAGGAAACAGTTTATCCAAAGTGTCCCAAAAAACCATGTGTCTCTATAGATACCTGGATGACATCTCTACACACTCAGAGGTAGAATTAGAGGAATTTATTCAAATCCTAAACACTCATCATCCATCCATTAAGGGTAAGGCCACAACAAATAGGGAGAAAATTGACTTCCTGGACACTACGGTATTTAAACTAGCACCAGAAAACGGCAGCCAGAAACTAGCCACCAAAGTATTCTTTAAGACCACAGACACACACACCCTCCTACACACCAGGAGCCACCATCCCAAACACACCTTTAGAGGCATTGTCAAAGGACAGCTGACCCGGTTTCATCGCATTTGCACCAGGGCAGAGGACTTCCACCAAGCCACTACTATCCTCTTCTCTGCACTTAGACACAGGGGCTACAGCAGATGGAGACTGAGACACACCAAATCTGACTTTTTAACAAATATCACAAATCCCCGACCACAGGACAGCACAACACAGAAACTACCCTTGATAACAGGATACAGTGGGATGGCAGTGAATATCCACAAGACAGTCAAAGCACACTTTGAAAATCTAAAGGAGGAAGGGGGGGACACTGGGACAATGCACCATAGTTTAAGCCTTCAATAGGGGTAGAAACTTCAAAGACATACTAGTCAGTACCAAAGTACGAACAGCGCCAAACTGCGAGGTGGGAAACTGCAGGGCGTGCATATACATCAGAATTTCAAAAAGCATACACAACAGAGCTACAGGAAAGTGGGCTGAGTTAGAGCAGAGGATAACTTGTGAACAACAGAATGTAGTATATGCAATCCAGTGTAAACAATGCCATATCATATACATAGGGGAGACAGGCAACAGCTTGAGAACCAGACTCACAGGACACCTCAGTAATATCACAAGAGGAAACCAAAACAGACCAGTTAGTAGGCACTCCTGGAGCATGGAATGTACTCCTTAGCAATCCTGGGCCTGGAAACCAACATAAACTGGTCAAACCTCCAAAGAAAAAGAGCAGAGAGGAGATGGATTGAAAGACTACAGACGCATTCCCCAAACGGCCTAAACGAGGCCTAAAAAACCAGGCCAGCAACATAAAATGTACTCACTGAAGGGCCAACACTGCACCCCGTAATTTTGAAATATTGAGAAAATTAGAGTAGGGAGGAAGAGGAGGATCCCCTTCAGACACCCACCCTGAAACAAATTAAGACAGGGGACCATTAAATAGGAAAGGTTCGTCTTACTTCGGAAATAGAGCCTAACATCTAGGCCCCAGAACAGAACCTAATTCCCCAAGTAGAGAGGAGTAAAATTAGAAAATATAACTCTACAGGAGATAACCACTAGGAAGGATAGACACGTAATGACCGGTTTAATCGAGACACAGCACTTGCCCCGACCTCCCAGCTTCCCCCATGGGGAGGAATACATCCCCAGCACATGACCTTACCCTGAAACCTAACATCTTCACACCCCATAAACACAGATCCTCTTCTCACCAGAGAGCCAAACTCACCCCACACCACCAGTTATACCTTCCGCTGCCCAGCGGGCCCCCCTCAACCCTACTCCCCCCAACGTAATTCTAACATCCGGAGGACCACACACCCCAACTAAATCCTAACCCTAATTTCCAAGGGACCGGGCACCCCAACTAAACCGGACAGCACCCCAAGTAACCCAAACCATACCACACGAAAGGGCTTATATAATAGTCCTTTGTCCTACCACTAATCCTAACACCTACAACCCTGCTACACACTCCCATAAACCCAAACCCTCACCCCATCAAGGGGCCAAATTTACCCAATATCACCAGCAGTTAGGCTCCTATTTCAGCCCTCCCCCTAACGGCAAGGGCAACCCCCACCCCGCAATACCGTTTACCTCCCCACCCCACCTCCCTTCGCTGTGAACCCTCAACCCTCATTACCTAACTCTACCCCTGGGCATGTCCCTCCCCACACACCCCTCAATTAGCTACTGCACAGCCCCCAGATCACAGCACCTAGTCCCTATAAAAAAGGCCCCAAATCCAAAACACTATCCATAGGCAAGAACTCCACCAGTTTAACTTAATCTCCAAAATGGAGTTTAAAGAGGAGGAAGATCCCAATAAAGGCAAGTCGGGGACCGAGATGATGACAACGTGGGCCAAAAACAAAGTGGCAGGCGGAAGTGATACTGCATCTCCAGTAAGAGATCCACAAACACTAAGGGATATTTTGCCCACTGCCCGCATACTCGCATCCTAACTTGCACCAGAAAACGGCAGCCAGAAACTAGCCATCAAAGTATTCTTTAAAATCACAGACACACACACCCTCCTACACACCGGGAGCCACCATCCTAAACACACCTTTAGAGGCATTGTCAAAGGACAGCTGACCCAGTTTCATCGTATTTGCACCAGGATAGGGGACTTCCACCAAGCTACTACTATCCTCTTCTCTGCACTTAGACACAGGGGCTACAGCAGACGGAGACTCAGACACATCAAATCTGACTTTTTAACAAGTATCACAAATCCCCGACCACAGGACAACACAACACAGAAACTACCCTTGATAACAGGATACAGTGGGATGGCAGTGAATATCCACAAGACAGTCAAAACACACTTTGAAAATCTAAAGGAGGAAGGGGGGACACTGGGACAATACACCATAGTTTCAGCCTTCAAAAGGAGTAGAAACTTAAAAGACATACTGGTCAGTATCAAAGTACAAACAGCGCCAAACTGCCAGGTGGAAAACTGCAGGGCGTGCATATACATCAGAATTTCAGAAAGCATACACAACAGAGCTACAGGAAAGTGGGCCGAGATAGAGCAGAGGATAACTTGAGAACAAAAGAATGTAGTATATGCAATCCAGTGTAAACAATGCCATATCATATACATAGGGGAGACAGGCAACAGCTTGAGAACCAGACTCACAGGACACCTCAGTAATATCACAAGAGGAAACCAAAACAGACCAGTTAGTAGGCACTTGCTGGAGCATGGAATGTACCCTTTAGCAATCCTGGGCCTGGAAACCAACATAAACTGGTCAAACCTCCAAAGAAAAAGAGCAGAGAGGAGATGGATTGAAAGACTACAGACGCATTCCCCAAACGGCCTAAACAAGGCCTAAAAAACCAGGCCAGCAACATAAAATGTACTCACTGAAGGGCCAACACTGCACCCCGTAATTTAAAAAAATTGAGAAAATTAGAGTAGGGAGGAAGAGGAGGATCCCCTTCAGTCACCCACCCTGAAACAAATTAAGATGGGGACCATTAAATAGGAAAAGTTCTTCTTACTTTGGAAATAGAGCCTAACAACTAGGCCCGGATCAGAACCTAATTCCCCAAATAGAGAGGGATAAAATTAGAAATTATAACTCTACAGGAAATAACCACTAGAAATAATAGACGCGTAACGACCGGTTTAATCCAGACACAGCACTTGCCCCAACCTCCCAGCTTCCCCTGTGGGGAGGAATACATCCCCAGTACATGACCCTGCCCTGAAACTTAACATCTTCACACCCCTTAAACACAGATCCTCTTCTCGTCAGAGGGCCAAACTCACCCCACACCACCAGTTATACCTCCCGCCGCCCAGCGGGCCCCCCTCAACCCTACCCCCTCAACCTAATCCTAACATCCAGAGGACCACACACTCCAACTAAACCCTAACCTTAGTTTCCAAGGGACCGCGCACCCCAACTAAACCGGACAGCACCCCAAATAACCCAAACCACACCACACTAAAGGGCTTATATAATGGTCCATTGCACTGCCACTGAACCTAACACCTCCAATCCTGCTACACACCCCCACAAACCCAAACCCTCACCCCATCAAGGGGCCAAATTTACCCAATATCACCAGCGGTTAGGCTCTTATTTCAGCCCTCACCCCTACTGCAAGGGCAACCCCCCCACCGCAATACCATTTGCCACCCCACCCCACCCCACCGCAGTGAACCCTCAACCCCCATTACCTAACTCTACCCCTGGGCATGTCCCTCCCCACACACTCCTCAATTAGCTACTGCACAGCCCCCAGATCACAGCACCCAGTCCCTATAAAAAAGTCCCCAAATCCAAAACACTATCCATAGGCAATAACTCCCCCATTTTAACTTAAACTCCAGAATGGAGGTTAAAGAGGAGGAAGATCCCAATAAAGGCAAGTCGGGGCCGAGATGATCACAACGTGGGCCAAAAACAAAGTGGTAGGGTGAAGTGATACTGCATCTCCAGTAAGAGATCCACAAACACTAAAGGGATATTTTGCCCACTGCCCGTATACTCGCATCCTAACCTTATTCCTGTGCGGGCAGCTCTCCCAGGAGTTTCAGGGCTGTAGTTTCAGTGGTGGAGCTTCAGGGGAGGAGATTCAGGGGTGGAGTTTCAGGGATCGAGTTTCACAGAGGAATTTGAGGGTTGGAGTTTCAGAGGTGGAGTTTCAGGGGTGGAGATTCAGGGGTGCAGTTTCAGGGGTGGAGTTTCAAGGGAGGAGTATCGGGGAGAAGTTATGTGGTGCAGTTTCAGAGGAAGAGTTTCAGGCGTGGAGTTTTTAGGTGGAGTTTCAGGGAAGGAGTTTCGGGGTGACCTTTCAGGGGTGGAGTTTGAGGGATGGAGTTTCCGACCGTGCAGAGTCCTGTCGCTGGGACAGCTCCGGTGCAGACAACACTCCTTCCTGGTGGTGTGCTGCCGCAATGACAGGTCCTCTGTGGTCAACACTCCCACCTGGTAGTGTCCTGCTGCAATACCAGGTCCACTGTGGAGAACACTCCCCCTGGTGGTGTCCTGCCGCAATCACAAGCCTAGTGCAGACAACACTCCCACCTGTTGGTGTTTAGTCGCAATGACAGGTGCAGTGCGGACAACACTCCCAGAAATTTCAGAGCTGCAGTTTCTGGGGTGGAGTTTCAGGGGTAGAGTTTCAGGGGAGGAGTTTCAGATGAGGAATTTCAGAGGTGGAGTTTCAAGGGAGGAGTTTGAGGGATGGTGTTTCCCACCTAGTGGTGTCCTGTCACTAGCACAGATCCGGTGCAGACAAGACTCCTTCCTGGTGGTGTGCTCCAGCAATGAAGGTCCTCTGTGGACAACACTCCCACCTCGTTGTGTCCTGCAGTAATGACAGGTCCGCTGTGAACAACATTCCCAGCTGGTGGTGTCCTGCTGCAATACCAGGTCCACTGTGGAGAGCACTCATCTCTGGTGGTGTCCTGCCGCAATCACAAGTCCATTGAAGACAACACTCCCACCTGGTGGAGTCCTGACGAAGGGTCTCGGCCTGAAACGTCGACTGCACCTCTTCCTACAGATGCTGCCTGGCCTGCTGCGTTCACCAGCAACTTTGATGTATGTTGCTTGAATTTCCAGCATCTGCAGAATTCCTGTTGTTTGCGTTTACTCCCACCTGGTGGTGTTTAGTCGGAATAACACGTCCAGTGCGGACAACACTCCCAGGAATTTCAGAGCTGCAGGTTCTGGGGTGGAGTTTCTGGGGAGGAGTTTCAGGGGAAGAGTTTCAGTGGAGGAGTTACAGGTGTGGAGTTCCAGTGTAGGAGATTCAGGGATGGCGTTTCAGGTGACAAGTTTGAGGGGTGGAGTTACCGGTGTGCAGATTCAGGGGTGGAGATTCAGGGATCCAGCTTCAAGGGTCGAATTTCAGGGCTGTAGTTTCATGGGTGGAGTTTCATGTGTCGAGTTTCAAGAGAGGAGTTTGAGGGGTGGAGTTTCGCACCTTGTGGTGATATGTCGCAAGGACAAGTCCAGTGCAGACAACACTCCTTCCTGGTGTTTTGCTGACGCAATGACAGGTCCTCTGTGGACAACACTCCCACCTTGTGGTGTCCTGCCTCGATGACAGGTCCAGTGCGGACAACACGAGTTTCAGTGGATAAGTTTCAGGGGTGGAGTTTCAGGGGTCGAGTTTAAGGGGTGGAGTTTAAGGGGAGGAGATTCAGGGGAGGAGTTTCAGGAAAGGAGTTTCCGGGTGGAGTTTCAGAGGAACAGTTTCAGGGGTGGAGTTTCAGGGGAGGAGATTCAGGGGAGGAGTTTCAGGAAAGGAGTTTCCGGGTGGATTTTCAGGGGAACAGTTTCAGGGGTGGAGTTTCAGGGGCGGAGTTTCAGGGGAGGAGTTACTGGGGTCGAGTGTCAGGTGTGGAGACTGAGGGGTGGAGTTTCAGGGCGGGGTATTCAGGGGTGGAGTTTCAGGGAAGGAATTTCAAGGGTAGACATTCAGGGGAGGAGTTTCAGGGAAGGAGATTCAGGTGTGGGGTTTGAGGGGTGGAGTTTCAGGGA
This sequence comes from Mobula hypostoma, assembly GCF_963921235.1. NCBI lineage: Eukaryota > Metazoa > Chordata > Chondrichthyes > Myliobatiformes > Myliobatidae > Mobula > Mobula hypostoma. Next base: position 102,900 of record NW_026948112.1, on the reverse strand, counting down.
TGGATTTTCACAAGTGGAGTTTCAGGAGAGGAGTTTGAGGGATGGAGTTTCCCACCTGGTGGTGTCCTGTCGCTAGGGCAGGTCCGGTGCAGACAACACTCCTTCCTGGTGGTGTGCTGCTGCAATGACAAGCACTCTGTGGCCAACACTCCCACCTGGTGGTGTCCTGCGGCAAATGCAGGCCCGCTGTCAACAACACTCCCGCCAGGTGGTGTCCTGCCTCAATCACAAGCCCAGTGCAGACAATACTCCCACCTGGTGGTGTGCTGCCACAATGACAGACCCTCTAAGGACAACTGCTGCCCCGAATCTCCTGCCCCGATTCTCTAGCCCTGAATTCCCTGCCCTGAAACTCATGAACTGAAACTCATGCCCTGAAACTCCTGCCCTGAAAACTCCTGCCCTGAAATCCATGCACTGAAACTCCTGTGTTGAAACTGCTGCACTAAATCTCCTGCCCTGAAACTCCTTCCCTGCAACAACTGCCCTGAATCTCCTGCCCTGAAACTCCTGCCCTAAACCTCCTGCAGTGAAACTACAGCCCTGAAACTCCTGCCCTGAAATTCCTGCCCTGAAACTCCAGCCCTGAATCTACTGTCCTGAAACTCTTGCCCTGAATCTCCTGCTTTGAAATTCATGCACTGAATCTCCTGCCCGAAAACTCATGCCCTGAAACTGATGTCCAGAAACTACTGCCCTGAAACTCCTGCCCTAAAAATCCTGCCCTGATACACATGCCCTGAAACCCCTGCCCTCAAACTCCTGCACTGAATCTTATGCCCTGAAACTTCTGCCCTTAAACTGCTGCCCTGAAACTCCTGCCCTGAATCTCCTGCCCTGATTCTCCAGCCCTGAATCTCCTGCCCTAAATCTCCTGCCCCGAAACTCATGCCCTGAAACTCCTTACTGGAAACTGCTGCCCTAAAAATCCTGCCCTCAAACTCCTGCCGTTAAATGCATGCCCTAAAACTCCTGACCTGAAAATCGTGGGCCTAATCTCCTGCCGTGAAACTCCTGAGCTGAAACTCCTGCCCTAAATCTCCTCCCCTGAAACTCCTGCCCTGAAATGACTGCCCTGAATCTCCTGCACTGAAACTCCTGCCCTCAGTCTCCTGCCGTGAACTCCTGCCCTGAAACTCATGTCCTGAAACTTCTGCCCTGAAACTCCTTCCCTGAAACTCCTGCCCTGAATCTCCTGCACTGATTCTCCAGCCCTGAATCTCCGGCCCCGAAACTCATGCCCTGAAACTCCTGACCGGAAACTGCTGCCCTGAACCTCCTGCCGTGAAACTCCTGCCCTAACCCCCTGCCCTGAATCTCATGCCACTAAACCCCTGCCCTGAAAATCCTCAATAAAACTCCTGCCCTGAATCTAGGGCCCTGAAACCCCTGCCCTGAATCTCCTGCCTTGAAACTCCTACCCTCAAACTTGTGCCCTGAAATTCCTGCCCTGAATCGCATGACATGAAACATCTGCCCTGAAAATCATGCCCTGAATCTCCTGCCCTGAAACTCCTCCCCTAAACCACCTGCCCTGAAACTACAACCCTAAAACCGCAGCCCTCAAACTCCTGCCCAGAATTACCAGCCCTGAAACTCATATCCTGAAACTCCTGCCCTGAAACTGCTGCCCTCATACTACTGCCCTGAAACTCCCTCCCTGAAACTGCTGTTCTGAATCTCCTGCCCCGATTCTCTAGCCCTGAATTTCCTGCCCTGTAACTCATGAACTGAAACTCCTGCCATAAAACTCATACCCTGAACCTCCTGCCCTGAAACTCCTGCCCTGAAACTCCTGCCCTGAATCTCCTGCCCTGAATCTCATGCCCCGAAACTCCTGCCCTGAAATTCCTCAATATAACTCCTGCCCTGAAACCACTGCTCTCAAACTCCTGCCCTCAAGCTAGTGCCCTGAATCTTATGCCCCGAAACTCCTGTCCTGAAACTTCTGCGCTTAAACTCCTGTCCAGAAACTGCTGCCCTGAAACTGCTGCCCTCAAACTCCAGCCCTGAATCTCCTGCCCTGATTCTCCAGCCCTGAATCTCATGCCCGGAAACTCCTGCCCTTAAACTACTACCCTGAAACTACTGACCTGAATCTCCTGCCCTCAAACTCGTGCTCTGAAAGTCCTGCCCTTAAACTCCTGCCCTGAAACTACCGCCCTGAAAATTCTGCCCTCAAACTCCTGCCCTTAAACTCATACCCTGAAACTCCTGCCCTGAATCTCATGCCCCGAAACTCCTGCCCTGAAATTCCTCAATATAAATCCTGCTCTGAAACCACTACTCTCAAACTCCTGCCCTCAAGCTAGTGCCCTGAATCTTATGCCCCGAAACTCCTGTCCTGAAACTTCTGCCCTTAAACTCCTGTCCAGAAACTGCTTCCCTGAAACTGCTGCCCTCAAACTCCTGCCCTGAATCTCCTGCCCTGAAACTCCTGCCCTTAAACTACTGCCCTGAAACTGCTGACCTGAAGCTCCTGCCCTCAAACTGCGGCCCTCAAACTCGTGCCCTTAAACTCCTGCCCTGAAACAGCTGCCCTGAAACTACTACCCTGAACCTCATGCCTTACAGTCCTGACCTGAAACTCCTCCCCTGAATCTCCTGCCCCGAATCTCCTACCCTGAAACTCCTGCCCTGAATCTCAAGCCCTGCAACTCCTGCCCTGAAACTCCTGCCCTGAATTTCCTGCCCTGAATCTCATGCCCCGAATCTCCTGCCCTGAAATTCCTCAATATAATTCCTGCCCTGAAATTACTGCTCTCAAACTCCTGTCCTGAAACTCCTGCCTTCAAGCTAGTTCCCTGAATCTCCTGCCTCGAAACTCCTGTCCTGAAAGTTCTGCCCTTAAACTGCTGCCCAGAAACTGCTGCCCTCAAACTGCTGCCCTGAATCTCCTGCACTGATTCTCCAGCCCTGAAACTCCTGGCCTAAAACTCCTGGCCTAAAACTCCTGCCCTTAAACTCCTGCCCTGAAACTCATGTCCTGAAACTTCTGCCCTGAAACTCCTTCCCTGAAACTCCTGCCCTGAATCTCCTGCTCTGATTCTCCAGCCCTGAATCTCCGGCCCCGAAACTCATGCCCTGAAACTCCTGACCGGAAACTGCTGCCCTGAACCTCCTGCCGTGAAACTCCTGCCCTAACCCCCTGCCCTGAATCTCATGCCACTAAACCCCTGCCCTGAAAATCCTCAATAAAACTCCTGCCCTGAATCTGGGGCCCTGAAACCCCTGCCCTGAAACTGTTGCCCCGAATCTCCTGCCCTGAAACTCCTACCCTCAAACTGGTGCCCTGAAACTCCTGCCCTGAATCGCATGACATGAAACATCTGCCCTGAAAATCATGCCCTGATACTACTGCCCTGAAACTCCCTCCCTGAAAGTGCTGTCCTGAATCTCCTGCCCCGATTCTCTAGCCCTGAATTTCCTGCCCTGTAACTCATGAACTGAAACTCCTGCCATAAAACTCATACCCTGAACCTCCTGCCCTGAAACTCCTGCCCTGTAACTACAGCCCTGAAATTCCTGCCCTGAATCTCCTGCCCTGAATCTCATGCCCCGAAACTCCTGCCCTGAAATTCCTCGATATAACTCCTGCATTGAAACCACTGCTCTCAAACTTCTGCCCAGAAACTCCTGCCCTTAAGCTAGTGCCCTGAATCTTATGCCCCGAAACTGCTGCCCTGAAACTGCTGCCCTGAAACTACCGCCCTGAAAATACTGCCCTCAAACTCCTGCCCTTAAACGCATGCCCTGAAACTCCTGCCCTGAAACTCCGGCCCCGAATCTCAAGCCCTGCAACTCCTGCCCTCAAGCTAGTGCCCTGAATCTTATGCCCCGAAACTCCTGTCCTGAAACTTCTGCGCTTAAACTCCTGTCCAGAAACTGCTGCCCTGAAACTGCTGCCCTCAAACTCCAGCCCTGAATCTCCTGCCCTGATTCTCCAGCCCTGAATCTCATGCCCGGAAACTCCTGCCCTTAAACTACTGCCCTGAAACTACTGACCTGAAGTTCCTGCCCTCAAACTCGTGCTCTGAAAGTCCTGCCCTTAAACTCCTGCCCTGAAACAGCTGCCCTGAAACTACCGCCCTGAAAATTCTGCCCTCAAACTCCTGCCCTTAAACTCATACCCTGAAACTCCTGCCCTGAATCTCATGCCCCGAAACTCCTGCCCTGAAATTCCTCAATATAACTCCTGCTCTGAAACCACTGCTCTCAAACTCCTGCCCTGAAACTCCTGCCCTCAAGCTAGTGCCCTGAATCTTATGCCCCGAAACTCATGCCCTGAAACTCCTGACCGGAAACTCCTGCCCTAACCCCCTGCCCTGAATCTCATGCCACTAAACCTCTGCCCTGAAAATCCTCAATAAAACTCCTGCCCTGAATCTAGGGCCCTGAAACCCCTGCCCTGAAACTGTTGCCCTGAATCTCCTGCCCTGAAACTCCTACCCTCAAACTGGTGCCCTGAAACTCCTGCCCTGAATCGCATGACATGAAACATCTGCCCTGAAAATCATGCCCTGAATCTCCTGCCCTGAAACTCCTCCCCTAAACCACCTGCCCTGAAACTACAGACCTGAAACCGCAGCCCTCAAACTCCTGCCCTGAATTTCCAGCCCTGAAACTCATATCCTGAAACTCCTGCCCCGAAACTGCTGCCCTGATACTACTGCCCTGAAACTCCCTCCCTGAAACTGCTGTCCTGAATCTCCTGCCCCGATTCTCTAGCCCTGAATTTCCTGCCCTGTAACTCATGAACTGAAACTCCTGCAATAAAACTCATACCCTGAACCTCCTGCCCTGAATCTCCTGCCCTGAATCTCATGCCCCGAAACTCCTGCCCTGAAATTCCTCAATATAACTCCTGCCCTGAAACTCCTGCCCTCAAGCTAGTCCCCTGAATCTTATGCCCCGAAACTCCTGTCCTGAAACTTATGCCCTTAAACTCCTGTCCAGAAACTGCTGCCCTCAAACTCCTGCCATGAATCTCCTGCCCTGATTCTCCAGCCCTGAATCTCCTGCCCTGAAACTCCTGCCCTTAAACTACTGCCCTGAAACTGCTGACCTGAAGCTCCTGCCCTCAAACTGCGGCCCTCAAACTCGTGCTCTGAAAGTCCTGTCCTTAAATTTCTGCCCTGAAACAGCTGCCCTGAAACTACCGCCTGAAAATTCTGCCTTCAAACTCCTGCCCTTAAACGCATGCACTGAAACTCCTGCCCTGAAACTCCGGCCCCGAATCTCAAGCCCTGCAACTCCTGCCCTGAAACTCCTGCCCTAAAACTCCTGCTCTGAAACTACTGCCCTGAACCTCATGCCTTACAGTCCTGACCTGAAACTCCTGCCCTGAAGCTCCTGCACTGAATCTCATACATTCAAACTCCTGCCCTGAAACTCCAATCCTGAAATTCTTGACCTGAATGTCCTGCCGTGAATCTCCTGCCCCGAATCTCCTACCCCGAAACTCCTGCCCTGAAATTCCTCAATATAACTCCTGCCCTGAAATTACTGCTCTCAAACTCCTGCCCTGAAACTCCTGCCCTCAAGCTAGTTCCCTGAATCTCATGCCCCGAAACTCCTGTCCTGAAAGTTCTGCCCTTAAACTCCTGCCCAGAAACTGCTGCCCTGAAACTCCTGCCCTGAATCTCCTGCCCTGGTTCTCCAGCCCTGAAACTCCTGCTCTAAATCTCCTGCCCTTAAACTACTGCCCTGAAACTGCTGACCTGAAGCTCCTGCTCTCAAACTCCGGTCCTCAAACTCCTGCTCTGAAACTACTGCCCTGAACCTCATGCCTTACAGTCCTGACCTGAAACTCCTGCCCTGAAACTCCTCAATATAACTCCTGCCCTGAAGCTCCTGACCTAAAAATCCTGGACTGAATCTCCTGCTGTGAAACTGCTGCCCTGAAAACTCATGTCCTGAAACTCCTGCCGTGAAACGACTGCCCTGAAACTCCTGCCCTGAATGTCCCGCCCTGATTCTCCAGCCCTGAATCTCCTGCCCTGAAACAGCTGCCCTGAAACTCCTGACCTGAAAATCCTGAACCTAATCTCCTGCCATGAAACTCCTGCCCTGAAACTCCTGTCCTGAAACTCCAGCCCTGAAACGCCTGCTCTGAAACTACTGCCCTGAAACTCCTACCCTGAAACTGCTGCCCTGGATCTCCTGCCCCGATTCTCTAACCCTGAATTCCCTGCCCTGAAACTCATGAACTGAATCTCCTGCCATGAAACTCATGCCCTGAAACTGCTGCCCTGTAAACTCCTGCCCTGAAATCCATGCACTGAAACTCCTGCGCTGAAACTGCTGCACTAAAACTCCTGCCCTGAAACTCCTTCCCTGAAACAACTGCCCTGAATCTCCTGCCCTGAAACTCCTGCCCTCAGTCTCCTGCCGTGAACTCCTGCCCTGAAACTCATGTCCTGAAACTTCTGCCCTGAAACTCCTGCCCTGAAACTCCTGCCCTGAATCTCCTGCACTGATTCCCCAGCCCTGAATCTCCTGCCCCGAAATTCATGCCCTGAAACTCCTGACCGGAAACTGCTGCCCTGAACCTCCTGCCGAGAAACTCCTGCCCTAAACACCCTGCCCTGAATCTTATGCCACGAAACTCCTGCCCTGAAAATCCTCAATAAAACTCCTGCCCTGTAACTACTGCCCTGAAACTTCTGCCATGAATCTGGGGATCTGAAACCCCTGCCCTGAAACTGTTGCCCTGAATCTCCTGCCCGGAAACTCCTGCCCTCAAACTTGTGCCCTGAAACTCCTGCCCTGAATCTCATGACATGAAACACCTGTCATGAAAATCATGCCCTGAATCTCCTGCCCTAAACCTCATGCAGTGAAACTGCTGCCCTGAAAATTCAGCCCTCAAACTCCTGCCCTTAAACGCATGCCCGGAAACTCCTGCCCTGAAACTCCTGCCCTAAAACTCCTGCCCTGAAACTACTACCCTGAATCTCATGCCTTACAGTCCTGACCTGAAACTCCTGCCTTGAAGCTCCTGCACTGAATCTCATACATTGAAACTCCTGCTTTGAAAATCCAACCCTGAAATTCTTGCCCTGAATCTCTTGCCGTGAATCTCCTGCCCCGAATCTCCTACCCTGAAACTCCTGCCCTGAATCTCAAGCCCTGCAACTCCTGCCCTGAAACTCATGCCCTGAATCTCCTGCACTGAATCTCATGCCCCGAAACTCCTGCCCTGAAATTCCTCAATATAACTCCTGCCCTGAAATTACTGCTCTCAAACTCCTGTCCTGAAACTCCTGCCCTCAAGCTAGTTCCCTGAATCTCCTGCCTCGAAATTCCTGTCCTGGAAGTTCTGCCCTCAAACTCCTGCCCTTAAACTCCTGCCCTGAAACTCATGTCCTGAAACTTCTGCCCTGAAACTCCTTCCCTGAAACTCCTGCCTTGAATCTCCTGCACTGATTCTCCAGCCCTGAATCTCCTGCCCTGAAACTCTTGCCCTTAAACTACTGCCTTGAAACTGCTGACCTGAAGCTCCTGCCCTCAAACTGCGGCCCTCAAACTCGTGCTCTGAAAGTCCTGCCCTTAAACTCCTGCCTTGAAACAGCTGCCCTGAAACTACCGCCCTTAAAATTCAGCCCTTAAACTCCTGCCCTTAAACGAATGCCCTGAAACTCCTGCCCTGAAACTCCGGCCCCGAATCTCAAGCCCTGCAACTCCTGCCCTGAAACTCCTGCCCTAAAACTCCTGCCCTGAAACTACTACCCTGAATCTCATGCCTTACAGTCCTGACCTGAAACTCCTGCCCTGAAGCTCCTGCACTGAATCTCATACATTGAAACTCCTGCCCTGAAACTCCAACCCTGAAACTCCTGCCCTGAATCTCAAGCCCTGCAGCTCCTGCCCTGAAACTCATGCCCTGAATCTCCTGCGTGAATCTCCTGCCCCGAATCTCCTACCCTGAAACTCCTGCCCTGAATCTCAAGCCCTGCAACTCCTGCCCTGAATCTCAAGCCCTGCAGCTCCTGCCCTGAAACTCATGCCCTGAATCTCCTGCCCTGAATCTCATGCCCTGAAACTCCTGCCCTGAAATTCCTCAATATAACTCCTGCCCTGAAATTACTGCTCCCAAACTCCTGTCCTGAAACTCCTGCCCTCAAGCTAGTTCCCTGAATCTCCTGCCTCGAAACTCCTGTCCTGAAAGTTCTGCCCTTAAACTGCTGCCCAGAAACTGCTGCCCTCAAACTGCTGCCCTCAAACTCCTGCCCTTAAACTCCTGCCCTGGAACACATGTCCTGAAACTTCTGCCCTGGAACTCCTTCCCTAAAACTTCTGCCCTGAATCTCCTGCACTGATTCTCCAGCGCTGAATCTCCGGCCCCGAAACTCATGCCCTGAAACTCCTGACCGGAAACTGCTGCCCTGAACCTCCTGCCGTGAAACTCCTGCCCTATCCCCCTGCCCTGAATCTCATGCCACTAAACCTCTGCCCTGAAAATCCTCAATAAAAGTCCTGCCCTGAATCTGGGGCCCTGAAACCCCTGCCCTGAAACTGTTGCCCTGAATTTCCTGCCCTGAAACTCCTACCCTCAAACTGGTGCCCTGAAACTCCTGCCCTGAATCGCATGACATGAAACATCTGCCCTGAAAATCCTCAATAAAAGTCCTGCCCTGAATCTGGGGCCCTGAAACCCCTGCCCTGAAACTGTTGCCCTGAATTTCCTGCCCTGAAACTCCTACCCTCAAACTGGTGCCCTGAAACTCCTGCCCTGAATCGCATGACATGAAACATCTGCCCTGAAAATCATGCCCTGAATCTCCTGCCCTGAAATTCCTCCCCTAAACCACCTCCCCTAAAACTACAGCCCTGAAACCGCAGCCCTCAAACTCCTGCCCTGAATTTCCAGCCCTGAAACTCATATCCTGAAACTCCTGCCCTGAAACTGCTGCCCTGATACTACTGCCCTGAAACTCCCTCCCTGAAATTGCTGTCCTGAATATCCTGCCCCGATTCTCTAGCCCTGAATTTCCTGCCCTGTAACTCATGAACTGAAACTCCTGCCATAAAACTCATATCCTGAACCTCCTGCCCTGAAACTCCTGCCCTGAATCTCCTGCCCTGAATATCATGCCCCGAAACTCCTGCCCTGAAAATCCTCAATATAACTCCTGCCCTGAAACTCCTGCCCTCAAGCTAGTGCCCTGAATCTTATGCCCCGAAACTCCTGTCCTGAAACTTATGCCCTTAAACTCCTGTCCAGAAACTGCTGCCCTGAAACTGCTGCCCTCAAACTCCTGCCCTGAATCTCCTGCCCTGATTCTCCAGCCCTGAATCTCCTGCCCTTAATCTACTGCCCTGAAACTGCTGACCTGATGCTCCTGCCCTCAAACTCGTGCTCTGAAAGTCCTGCCCTTAAACTCCTGCCCTGAAACAGCTGCCCTGAAACTACCGCCCTGAAAATTCTGCCCTCAAACTCCTGCCCATAAACGCATGCACTGAAACTCCGGCCCCGAATCTCAAGCCCTGCAACTCCTGCCCTGAAACTCCTGCCCTAAATCTCCCGCTCTGAAACTACTGCCCTGAACCTCATGCCTTACAGTCCTGACCTGCAACTCCTGCGATGAAGCTCCTGCACTGAATCTCATAAATTGAAACTCCTGCCCTGAAACTCCAATCCTGAAATTTTTGCCCTGAATCTCCTGCCATGAATCTCCTGCCCCGAATCTCCTACCCTGAAACTCCTGCCCTGAATCTCAAGCCCTGCAACTCCTGCCCTCAAGCTAGTTCCCTGAATCTCATGCCCCGAAACTCCTGTCCTGAAAGTTCTGCCCTTAAACTCCTGCCCAGAAACTGCTGCCCTGACTCTCCAGCCCCTAAACTACTGCCCTGAAACTCCTGCCCTAAAACTCCCGCTCTGAAACTACTGCCCTGAACCTCATGCCTTACAGTCCTGACCTGCAACTCCTGCCCTGAAGCTCCTGCACTGAATCTCATAAATTGAAACTCCTGCCCTGAAACTCCAATCCTGAAATTTTTGCCCTGAATCTCCTGCCATGAATCTCCTGCCCCGAATCTCCTACCCTGAAACTCCTGCCCTGAATCTCAAGCCCTGCAACTCCTGCCCTCAAGCTAGTTCCCTGAATCTCATGCCCCGAAACTCCTGTCCTGAAAGTTCTGCCCTTAAACTCCTGCCCAGAAACTGCTGCCCTGACTCTCCAGCCCCTAAACTACTGCCCTGAAACTGCTGACCTAAATCTCCTGCCCCTAAACTACTGCCCTGAAACTGCTGACCTGAAGCTCCTGCCGTCAAACTCCGGCCCTCAAACACGTGCTCTGAAAGTCCTGCCCTTAAATTCCTGCCCTGAAACTACCGCCCCAGAAATTCTGCCCTCAAACTCCTGCCCTTAAACGCATGCCCTGAAACTCCTGCCCTGAAACTCCTGTGCTTAATCTCCTGCCCTGAAAGTCCTGCCTTCAATCTCATGCACTGAAACTGCTGCCCTGAAATTCCTGCGCTTAATTTCCTGCCCTGAAACTACTGCCGTGAAACTCCAACTCTGAAACTCCTGCACTGAAACAGCTACTCTGAAACTCCTGCCCTAAAACTCCTGCACTGAATCTCAAGCCCTGGAACTCCTGCCCTTAAACGCATGCTCTGAAACTCCTGCCCTGAAACTCATGCCATAAAACTCCTGCCCTGAAACTACTTCCCTGAAAATCCTGCCCTGAAATCCAGCCCTGAAACTCAGGCCCTGAATCTCCTCCCATGAATGTCCTGACCTAAAACTCCTGCCATGAATCTCATGCCCCGACACTCTGGAATTGAATCTCCTGCCCTGAACCTGCTGCCCTGAAACTGCTGCCCTGAATCTCCTTTCCTGAACATCCAGCACTGAAACTTCTGCCCTGAATCTCATGTCCTGCAACTCTTGCCCTGAATCTCCGGCCGTGAAACTGTTGCTCTGAATCTCCTGCCCTGAAAGTGATGCCTTCAATCTCATGCCCTGAAACTGCTGCTCTGAAACTCCTTCCGTGAAACTCCAACTCTGAAACTCTTGCCCTGAAACTCATGCCGGGGAACTCCTGCCCTGAAAGTCCTGCCTTCAATCTCATGCACTGAAACTGCTGCCCTGAAACTCCTGCGCTTAATTTCCTGCCCTGAAACTACTGCCGTGAAACTCCAACTCTGAATCTCCTGCACTGAAACAGCTGCTCTGAAAGTCCTGCCCTGAAACTCCTGCACTGAATCTCAAGCCCTGGAACTCCTGCCCTGGAATTACTGCCCTGAATCTCATGCCCTGAAACTCCTGCCCTGAATCTCAGGCCCTGCAACTCCTTCCCTGAATCTCAAGCCCTGGAACTCCTGCCCTAAAACACCTGCCCTGGAACTACTGCCCTGAAACTCCTGCCCTGAATCTCAGGCCCTGCAACTCCTGCCCTGAAACTCTTGCCCTCAACTCCTGCCCTGAAATTACTGCCTTGAAACTCCTGCCCTGAAACTCTTGACCTGAAACTCCTGCACTGAAAATCATGCCCTGAAACTCCTGCCCTGAATGTCCTGCCTTTGATCTCATGCCCTGAAAGTCCTGCCCTGAAACTACAACCCTGAAACTCCAACCCTGAAACTCCTGCCCTGAATCTCCTGCCCTGAAACCGCTGCCCTGAAAGTCCAGCCCCGGAACTCCTGCCCTGAATCTCCTGCCCTGAAACTCCTGCCATGAATCTCATGTCCTGAATCTGCTGCCCTGAAACTCCTGCTCTTAATCTCCTGCCCTGACTCTACTTCCGTGAAACTCCAACTGTGAAACTCCTGCCCTGAAACCCCTACCTTGAATCTACTGCAATGAATCTCCTTCCCTGGCCGTCTGGCACTGAATCTCCTGCCCTGAAACTCCAACCCTGAAACTTCTGCCCTGAATCTAATGTCCTGAAACTATTGCCCTGAATCTCCTGCCGTGAATCCCCTGCACTGAAACTCATGCCGGGAAACTCCTGCACTGAAAGTCCTGCCTTCAATCTCACGCCCTGAAACTCCTGCGCTTAATCTCCTGCCCTGGAACTACTGCCGTGAAACTCCAACTCTGAAACTGCTGCCCTGAAACTGCTGCTCTGAAACTCCTGCCCTCAAACCTCTGCCCTGAATCTCGTGCCCTGAATCTACTGCACTGAATATCCTGCCCTGATAACTCCTGCCCTGAATCTCATGCCCTGAAGTCCTGCCCTGAAACTCCTGCCCTTTAACTCCTGCCTTGAATCCTATGCTCTGGAGTACTGTGTCCAGTTCTGGTCGCCTCACTACAGGAATGATGTGGAAGCATTGGAGAGGGTACAGAGGAGATTTACCAGGATGCTGCCTTATTATCAGAGATTAAAGGAGCTAGGGCTTTACTCTTTGGAGAGAAGAAGGATGAGAGGAGACATAATTGAGGTGTACAAGATAATAAGAGGAATAGATAGAGTGGATAGCCAGCGCCCCTTCCCCAGGGCACCACTGCTCAATACCAGAGGACATGGCTTTAAGGTAAGGGATGGGAAGTTCAAGGGGGATATTAGAGGAAAGTTTTTCACTCAGAGAGTGGTTGGTGCGTGGAATGCACTGCCTGAGTGGTGGAGGCAGATACACTAGTGAAGTTTAAGAGACTACTAGACAGGTATATGGAGGAATTTAAGGTGGGTCTTATATGGGAGGCAGGGTTTGAGGGTCGGCACAACATTGTTGGCCGAAGGGCCTGTACTGTGCTGTACTATTCTATGTTCTATGTTCTCCGAATTACAGCCGAATCAGGATTTCTGTCCTTTTAAATCTTCCGCGCTTCACTCTGCGACGTCACACGCCTGCGCACTCCCACCTCTCTGAACTCGGATGAAAAAAAACGAAATATTCAAAAATGGCTTCCTCCGCACTGCTGCTCCGATTCTCAGACTTCCTTCTCCCTCTCACTCTCCCTGTGATGACAGGTTACAGCTGGTCACTACTCCGTAGGAGAAGATATTTCCCTTGAATTTCATAGAATCATACAGATCTACAGCACGTTACAGCCCATTCGGCACACAGTGTTGTGCCGACCACGTAACTCCTAGAAACTGCCTATAATTACCCTACCGCATAGCCCTCTATTTTCTTAATCTCCATGTACTATCTAACATATATGTAATATGTAATATCTAGGAGTCTCTTAAAAGACCCTATTGTATCCGCCTCTACCACTGTCGCTGGCAGCGCATTCCACACACACACCACTCTTTGTTTTAAAAAAAAATCTCTGACATCTCCTCTGTACCTACTTCCATGCAGCTTAAACCTATTCCCCCTCGTGTTATCCGTTTCAGCCTTGGGAAAAAGCCTCTGGCTATGCACACGACCAGCGTCTCTCATCATCCTATACACCTGCTTGAACTTCTAGCCTGCTTCTCTCCAGGCTGAATAAAACGATGAGCTCACTGTGATTTTGAAGTCCTTCAGGCTTTGGATGAAGTTGGTTAAACTCCTTCGTCCCCGCTCTATTCAACGTTTTGTGTTATTTTCACTCATTTCAAATGACTGTGCCTCAGACAGCTGAGTTGTTGCATTGCATCTCTAAAGTCTGATAGCAGACTAGCGAGTGAATCTTCGATGGAGCAGAGTCAGAAACCGAAGAGTTATCAGCCTGACTCAGGGCTTTGGGGCTCCAGAAAGAGATGGGACCTAGAGTTTACAAGGAGGGGCAGGAAGAGGAATCAGACCGGCAGGATGTGGCTACAAATGAAAGAACAGAAACATTTTGAAACAGTTTGATTGGAAATAAAAGGTAGTTAATTTCTGCAAATTACTGGTGGAAATCAACATATCAAGCAGCAAACGTGGAGAGGAATAAATAGACAACGTTTAGGCCAAGCCCCATTCAGCATACCTAGACTATGTACTCCTCTGCTTAGTTGCTGCCTGAACTGCAGAGTTCCTCCAGCAATTTTTGTGGGTGTGTGTCTCTCTGTACTGTATTTCTAGCATATGCAGAATATCCCGTGTTTTATATCTACATTTGTAAGAAGATTGTACTTTGGTATTAGATACACGTTTATATTAAGTGTATTGTTTATGAGAGCCTATTTCTGCGTTAAAACAGCTGCTGAATTTTCGATACACACACAAAAATCTGAGGTATGGACATAGAACAGGTGCTTGCAGAAACTACTAATGGCAACTTAATTACCCGTAAAACCCTGCGTTGAAAATTTCGCCGTCGCCGAAGCACCGATCAAATGCGCAGGCGTCATGGTTGTGACGTTACCGAATATCACACATGCGCGCAGCACACAATAGGCCTCTGGAAATCGGCTGAGGTAAGAGCGGTTCTCCGGGGTAAGGGAGAAGGGGAGGGGGTTTGAACACCGACTTAGGGACACGGAACAATTGCTGCGAGCTCCGGACACCGTGACCCTCAATCCCGGGACAGTCCTGCTCTCTTCCCTCTCGCTCAGCCCCACGATCCGTACACGGGCCCCAGGGAGCTACCGGCTGATGAGGGAATGGGAACCGATGGATCGCTCAGACAGAGCTGAGCTCCAGCTGTCTAAATGCAAGGATTGGGAACTCGGAGAAAGGGAACAAAGTCTTTTACATCAGCTGTTGAGAAAATCACCTTTGTTCCACCTCCAATTTCAAACGAGAAAATCTGTAGAGAGCGCACAGTACGAAGGAGAGGTCATGGATGTTGTGTTCTTTATACATACCGTGGATTACTAATAACAAACCATATTCTGGCAGAATTGAACTTTTATTTAACAGCAACAAAACCAAGTTTTACACTGCCATGCTTCTCGATCATTCTTCATTTCTGCGCATGCTGGGAACTCTGTTCAGTCACGACCTGACACGTGATATCCACAAGAGGTAAGTTTTTTACGCGGGGTGGTGAGTGCGTGGAATGGGCTGCCGGCGACTGTGATGAAGCCGGATACAATAGGGTTTTTTTTTAAGAGGCTCCTGAATAGGTACATGGCGCGTAGAAAAATAGAGGGCTATGGGGAACGCTAGGTAATTTCTAAAGGAAGTAATGTTCGGCACAGCATTGTGGGCCGAAGGGCCTGTATTGTGCTGTATTGTATTGTGTGGGAAGTCTCTTACTTATGACCTCTGGTTGTCGTCCCACCCAATATCAGTGGGAAAAAACTGCTTGCATTTACCCTATCTGTACCCTCATACTTCTGTATACTTCCAACAAATCCTCAAAGCAATGTCTAATTTCCCTGTTTATGCTTAGAACCTTTTTTAGGTGTATAAGGTGATGAGGGGCATTGATCGTGTGGATAGCCAGAGGCTTTTCCTAGGGCAGAAATGGCTAACACAAGGGGCATATTTTTAAGGTGCTTAGAAATAGGTACCGAGGGGGATGTCAGGGGTAAGTTTTTTACACAGAGAGTGGTGGGTGCATGGAATGCACTGCCAGCAGCGGTGGTCGAGGCAGATACAATAGGCTCTTTTAACAGCCTCTTAGATAGGTACTTGGAGCTTAGGAAAATACTTTATACTTTATTGTCACCAAACAATTGATACTAGAACATACGATCATCACAGCGATATTTGATTCTGCGCGTCCCGCTCCCTGGATTACAAATCGATAGTAAATATTAAAATTTTAAATTATAAATCATAAATAGAAAATAGAAAAATGGAAAGTAAGGTAGTGCAAAAAAAAAACCGAGAGGCAGGTCCGGATATTTGGAGGGTACAGCCCAGATCAGGGTCAAGATCCATTCAGCAGTCTGAGAAACATAGAAACAGAAAATAGGTGCAGGAGTAGGGCATTCGGCCCTTTGAGCCTGCACCACCATTCAGTATGATCATGGCTGATCATCCAACTCAGAACCCTCTACCAGCCTTTCCTCCATACCCCGTGATCCCTTTAGCTACAAGGGCCATATCTAACTCCCTCTTAAATATAGCCAATGAACTGGCCTCAACTGTTTCCTGTGGCAGAGAATTCCAGAAATTCACGACTCTGTGTGAAGAAGTTTTTCCTAATCTCGGTCCTAAAAGGCTTCCCCTTTCTCCTCAAACTGTGACCCCTCGTTCTGGACTTTCCCAACATTGGGAACAATCCTCCTGCATCTAGCCTGTCCAATCCCTTTAGGATTTTATACGTTTCAATATGATCCCCCCTCAATCTTCTAAATTCCAGTGAATATAAGCCTAGTTGATCCAGTCTTTCATCATATGAAAGTCCTGCCATCCTAGGAATCAATCTGGTGAACCTTCTTTATACTCCCTCTATGGCAAGGATGTTTTTCCTCAGATGAGGGGACCAAAACTGCACACTATACTCCAGGTGTGGTCTCACCAAGGCCTTGTACAACTGCAGTAGTACCTCCCTGCTCCTGTACTCGAATCCTCTTGCTATGAATGCCAGCATACCATTCGCCTTTTTCAGTGCCTGCTGTACCTGCATGCCCACTTTCAATGACTGGTGTATAATTACACCCAGGTCTCGTTGCACCTCCCCTTTTCCTAATCGGCCACCATTCAGATAATAATCTGTTTTCCTGTTTTTGCCATCAAAGTGGATAACCTCACATTTATCCACATTAAATTGCATCTGCCATGAATTTGCCCACTCACCTAACCTATCCAAGTCACCCTGCATTCTCTTAGCATCCTCCTCACAGCTAACACTGCCCCCCAGCTTCGTGTCATCCGCAAACTTGGAGATGCAGCATTTAATGCCCTCATCTAAGTCATTAATATTTATTGTAAACAACTGGGGTCCCAGCACGGAGCCTTGCGGTACCCCACCAGTCACTGCCTGCCATTCTGAAAAGGTCCCGTTTATTTCCACTCTTTGCTTCCTGTCTGCCAACCAATTATCTATCCACATCAATACCCTACCCCAATACCGTGTGCTTTAAGTTTGCACACTAATTTCCTTTGTGGGACCTTGTCAAAAGCCTTTTGAAAATCCAAATATACCACATCCACTGGTCCTCTGCTATCCACTCTACTAGTTACATCCTCAAAAAATTCTATGAGATTCGTCAGACATGATTTTCCTTTCACAAATCCATACTGACTCTGTCCGATGATTTCACCACTTTCCAAATGTGCTGTTATTACATCTTTGATAACTGACTCTAGCATTTTCCCCACCACCGATGTCAGGCTAACCGGCCTATAATTCCCCGGTTTCTCTCTCCCTCCTTTTTTAAAAAGTGGGGTTACATTAGCCACCCTCCAATCCTCAGGAACTAGTCCAGAATCTAAAGAGTTTTGAAAAATTATCACTAATGCAGCCACTATTTCTTGGGCTACTTCCTTAAGCACTCTGGGATGCAGACCATCTGGCCCTTTGGATTTGTCTGCCTTTAATCCCTTCAATTTACCTAACACCACTTCCCTACTAACATGTATTTCGCTCAGTTCCTCCATCTCACTGCACCCTCTGTCCCCTACTATTTCCGGAAGATTATTTATGTCGTCCTTAGTGAAGACAGAACCAAAGTAGTTATTCAATTGGTCTGCCATGTCCTTGCTCCCCATAATCAATTCACCTGTTTCTGTCTGTAGGGGACCTACATTTGTCTTAACCAATCTTTTTCTTTTCACATATCTATAAAAGCTTTTACAGTCGTTTCTTATGTTCCCTGCCAGTTTTCTCTCATCATCTTTTTTCCCTTTCCTAATTAAGCCCTTTGTCTTCCTCTGCTGGACTCTGAATTTCTCCCAGTCCTCAGGTGAGCCACTTTTTCTGGCTAATTTGTATGCTTCTTCTTCGGAATTGATACTATCCCTAATTTCCCTTGTCAGCCACGGGTGCACTACCTTCCCTGATTTATTCTTTTGCCAAACTGGGATGAACAATTGTTGTAGTCCATCTATGCAATCTTTAAATGCTTATCAACCCTTTAAGTGTCATTTGCTGTCTATCTTAGCTAATTCACGTCTCATACCTTTAAAGTTACCCTTCTTTAAGTTCAGAACGTTTGTTACTGAGTTAACTATGTCATTCTCCATCTTAATGAAGAATTCCACCATATTGTGGTCAATCTTACCCAAGGGGCCTCTCACAACAAGATTGCTAATTAACCCTTCCTCATTGCTCAATACCCAGTCTAGAATAGCCTGCTCTCTAGTTGGTTCCTCGACATGTTGGTTGAAAAAACCATCCCGCATACATTCCAAGAAATCCTTTTCCTCAGCACCCTTAACAATTTGGTTCACCCAATCTATATGTAGATTGGAATCACCCATTATAACTGCTGTTCCTTTATTGCACGCATTCCTAATTTCCTGTTTAATACCATCCCTAACCTCACTACTACTGTTAGGTGGCCTGCACACAACTCCCGCCAGCGTTTTCTGCCCCTTAGTGTTATGCAGCTCTACCCATATTGATTCCACATCCTTCCGGCTAATGTCCTTCCTTTCTATTGCGTTAATCTCCTCTCTAACCAGCAATGCTACCCCACCTCCTTTTCTTTCATGTCTATCCCTCTTGAATATTGAATATCCCTGCATGTTGAGCTCCCATCCTGATCAGAGTTGGAAAGAAGCTGTACCCAAATCTGGCCGTACGAGTCTTCAAGCTCCTGAGCCTTCTCCTGGAGGGAAGAGGGACAAAAAGTGCGTTGGCTGGGTGGGTCGTGTCCTTGATTATCCTGGCAGCACCTCTCTGACAGCGTGCGGTGTAAAGTGAGTCCCAGGACGGAAGATTGGTTTGTGTGATGTGCTGCGCCGTGTTCATGATCTTCTGCAGCTTCTTCCGGTCTTGGACAGGACAACTTCCATACCAGGTGGTGATGCACCCTAGAAGAATGCTTTCTATGGTGCATCTATAAAAATTAGTGAGGGTTTTAGGGGACAGGCCAAATTTCTTCAGTTTCCTTAGGAAGTTAAGGCACTGGTGGGCCTTTTTGGCAGTGGACTCTGCTTGGTTGGACCAAGTCAGGTCATTTGTGATATTGACCGCGAGGAACTTAAAGCTCTTGACCTGTTCCAGTTGCGCACCACCGATGTAAATTGAGTCGTGCGGTCCGCTACTCCTTCTGAAGTCAACAACCAATTCCCTTCTCTTGCTGACATTGAGGGATAGGTTATTGTCTTCACACCATGCCACCAGGTTCTTAATTTCCTCTCTGTACTCAAACTCATCATTACCCGAGATACGGCGTACAATTGTTGTGTCATCAGCAAACTTACATATTGAGTTTGACGGAAACTTGGCGACACAATCATGGGTGTACAGTGAGTACAGCAGGGGGCTGAGTACTCAGCCTTGTGGGGCACCGGTGCTCAGAGTGATTGTAGAGGAGAGCTTGTCCCCTATTTTTACAGCCTGGGTCCTGTCTGTGAGGAAGTAGAAGTTGAAGAAAAATTTAGAGGTCTATGCGCTATGGAATTTCTAGGCAGTTTCTAGAGTAAGTTACATGGTTGGCACAACATTGTGGGCTGAATGGCGTGGAATATAGAACATAGAATAGTACATCACATTACAGGCCCCTCGGCCCACAATGTTGTGCCGACCCTCAAACCCTCCCTCCCATATAAGCCTCCAACTTAAATTCCTCCATATACCTGACTAGTAGTCTCTTAAACTTCACAAGTGTATCTGCCTCAACCACTGACTCAGGCAGTGCATTACACGCATCAACCACTCTATGAGTGAAAAACCTTCCTCTAATATCCCCCTTGAACTTCCCACCCCTTACCTTAAAGCCATGTCCTCTTGTATTGAGCAATGGTGCCCTGGGGAAGAGGTGCTGGCTATACACTTTATCTATTCCTCTTATTATCTTGTACACCTCTATCATGTCTCCTCTCATCCTTATTCTCTCCAACGAGTAAAGCCCTAGCTCACTTAATCTCTGATCATAATGCATACTCTCTAAACCAAGCAGCATCCTGGTAAATCTCCTCTGTACCCTTTCCAATGCTTCCACATCCTTCCTATAGTGAGGCGACCAGAACTGGACACAGTACTCCAATTGTGGCCTAACCAGAGTTTTATAGCACATCATTACATCGCGACTCTTAAACTCTATCCCTCAACTTATGAAAGCTAACACCCCATAAGCTTTCTTAACTACCCTATCTACGTGTGAGGCAAATTTCAGGGATCTGTGGAAATGTGCCCCCAGATCCCTCTGCTCCTCCACACTACCAAGTATCCTGCCATTTACTTTGTACTCTGCCTTGGATTTTGTCCTTCCAAAGTGTACCACGTCACACTTCTCCGGGTTGAACTCCATCTGCCACTTCTCAACCCACTTCTGCATCCTATCAATGTCTCCTGCAATCTTCGACAATCCTCTACACTATCTACAACACCACCAACTTTTGTGTCGTCTGCAAACTTGCACAACCCACCCCTCTACCCCACATCCAGGTCGTTAATAAAAATCATGAAAAGTAGAGGTCCCAGAACAGATCCTTGTGGAACATCACTAGTCACAATCCTCCAGTCTGAATGTACTCCCTCCACCACGACCCTGTGCCTTCTGCAGGCAAGCCAATTCTGAATCCACCTGGCCAAACTTCCCTGGATCCCATGCCTTCTGACTTTGTGAATAAACCTACCATGTGGAACCTTGTCAAATGCCTCACTAAAATCCATGTAGATCACATCCACTGCACTACCCCCTCATCTATATGCCTGAACGAACAGGACAATATTCTGAACGAGGGGCAATATTCGCCTTCCTCCAATCCTCGGGTTCCATTCCCGTGGACAACAAGGACATAAAGATCCTAGCCAGGGGCTCAGCAATCTCCTCCCTCGCTTCATGGAGCAGCCTGGGGAATTCCTTTAGGCCCCGGGGACTTACCCATCCTAATGTATTTTAACAACTCCAACACCTCCTCTGCCTTAATATCAACATGCTCCAGAACATCAACCTCACTCATATTGTCCTCACCATCATCAAGTTCCCTCTCATTGGTGAATACTGAAGAGATGTATTCATTGAGGACCTCGCTCACTTCCACATCCTCCAGGTACATCTTCCCACCTTTATCTCTAATCAGTCCTACCTTCACTCCTGTCATCCTTTTGTTCTTCACATAATTGAACAATGCCTTGGGTTTTTCCTATACCCTACTTGCCAAGGCCTTCTCATGCCCCCTTCTTGCTCTTCTCAGCCCCTTCTTAAGCTTTCTTGCTTCCCTATATTCCTCAATAGACCCATCTGATCCTTGCTTCCTAAACCTCATGCCTCCTTCCACCTGACTAGATTTTCCACCTCACTTGTCACCCATGGTTCCTTCACCCTACCATTCTTTATCTTCCTCACCAGGACAAGTTTATCTTTAACATCCTGCAAGAGATCTCTAAACATTGACTACATGTCCATAGTACATTTCCCTGAAAAAACATCATCCCAATTCACAGCCACAAGTTCGAGCCTTATAGCCTCATAATTTGCCCTTCCCCAATTCAAAATTTTCCTGTCCTCTCTGATTCTATCCTTTTCCATGATAATGCTAAAGGCCAGGGAGCGGTGGTCACTGTCCCCCAGATGCTCACCCACTGAGAGATCTGTGACCTGACCCGGTTCGTTACCTAGTACTAAATCTAGTATGGCATTCCCCCTCATCAGCCTGTCCACATACTGTGACAGGAATCCGTCCTGGTCACACTTTACAAACTCTGACTCATCTAAACCCTTGGAACTAATAAGGTGCCAATCAATATTAGAGAAGTTAAAGTCACCCATGATAACAACCCTGTTATTTTTGCACCTTTACAAAATCTGCCTCCCAATCTGCTCCTCTGTATCGCTGCTGCTACCAGGGGGCCTATGGAATACCCCCAATAGAGTGACTCCTCCCTTCCTGTTCCTGACTTCTACCCATACTGACTCAAAAGAGGATCCTGCTCCATTACCCACCCTTTCTGTAGCTGTAACAGTATCCCTGACCAGTAATGCCACCCCTCCTCCCCTTTTCCCCCCTCTCTATTCTTCTTAAAGCACGGAAACCCAGGAATGTTGAGAATGCATTTCTGCCCTGGTGCCAGCCAAGTCTCTGTAATGGCCACTACATCTGCTGAACATAGAAATATGCTGAAGAACATAGAAATATGCTGTAGATTTCTATGTTCCTTGTTCTCTGTTGAACAGAGAAATAACTTTGGCTATCCTACAATCCTGTGATAACTCTCCTGTCACTAAGGATGATTTAATTATCTCTGCTAGGGCCCCAACAATATTGCACTTGCCTCCCGTGGGGTCCGAGGAAGCACCTTGTCATGCCCTGGGATTTATCCACTCTAATCTTCCTCAGGAAGGGAAACATCTCCTCTTCTTTAATATGAAAAGGGTCCAAGATTTTAATGCCGCTTTTCCGCACTCTCATTGACCCTGTGTTCATCTCCTGAGTAAATAAGATTTAAAAATATTTAAGATCTCCCCGATCTGCTTTGGTTCCACACATGGATTGCCATTCCGGTCTTTCAGAGGACCAGCTTTGTGCCTTGCAATCCTTTTGCTCTTGATCTATATCCAGAATCCCTGAGGATTATCCTTTATCTTTTCTGCAAGGGGTATCTCATGCTTTCTTTTAGCCATCCTGATTTATTTCTTATGTGTTCTCTTGCATTTCTTATACTCCATAAGAACCTACCTGCCTATCCCTGTTCTGCAACTCCATTTTGTGCTTCACCAGGGTCTCAATATCTCTTGAAAACCAAGGTTCACGACAGTTTCTATCTTTAACTTTTTTTCTAACAGGCACATACCTGCTTTGTACTTTCAAAATTTCGCTTTGAAGGCCTCAATTTACCAAGCACACCTTTGACATAAAGAGCCTGTCCCAGTCCACAGTTGCCAGATCCTAGTGTCAGAATTCCATGTGTTGATCCATGCCCTGAACACATCCACCCTTCTTACTCTGCTCCTTGTTTTGAAATATACAGGGCTCAGCATATTCACTGGACCATGCTCAACTTTTTCATTCCTGACTTTGAGGTCTGAACAACATCTGTCTCCACAACCCCTCCACTATATGTTCTGTTATTCAGGATCCCATTCCCCCTGCAACTTTAGTTTAACCCTCCCTACCCCCATCTCCCACCATGCAGCTCTATCACCCCTTTGGCTTTCATCTCCCAGATTAATAAATCGGAGGTGCATACTAGGTACAGGCAGATCAGAACAAATGGGGTACTTATGAAGTACAGGAAATTCAAGTGAACACTTATGATAGAAATAAAAGAAGGCATGAGGTTGCCCCAGCAGACAAGTTGAAGGAGCACAATTACAGCACAGAAACAGGCCATCTCGGCCCTTCTAGTCCATGCCGAACTCTTACTGTCACCTAGTCCCACCGACCTGCACTCAGCCCATAACCCTCCATTCCTTTCTTGTCCATATAACTGTCCAATTTAAATTTAAATGACAAAATCGATCCTGCCTCAACCACTTCTGCTGGAAGCTCATTCCACACAGCTACCACTCTCTGAGTAAAGAAGCTCCCCCTCATATTACCCCTAAACTTTTGCCCTTTAACTCTCAACTCATGTCCTCTTCTTCCCCACTCTCAATGGAAAAAGCCTATCCACAACAACTCTATCTATCCCCCTCATAATTTTCAATCCTTAGGGATTCTGCAGATATGTTTAAGAGTGAAAAGATTGCAAGGGAAAAAAATTAATCCTCTGCAAGATCAGAATGGTAGTCCATATGAGGAGACAAAATAGATGTGGGAGTTTTTTTTTGCATCCTTATTTACTCAGGAGATGGACACAGAGTCTGTAGAAGTGAGGCAAAGCAGCATCAACTTTATGACCCTGTACAGATTACAGAGGTGGAGGTGTTTGCTGTCTTAAGGCAAATTACCATGGATAAATCCCCAGGGCCTGACAAGTTATTCCCTGGGACTCTGCAGAAGGCAAGTGCAGAAATTGTCGGGGCACAAGCACAGATATTTAAATCATCCTCAGTGACGGGTGAGGTACTGGAAGATTGGAGGGCAGCCAATGTTGTTCCGCTGTTCAAGAAAGGCTGTAAAAATAAACTAAGAAATTGTACATTGATGAGTTTGACATCAGTAGTGGGAAAGTTATTGGAACATGTGTGCAGGAACCAGATATATAAATATTTGGATAGATGTGGACTGATTAAGGATAGGCAGCATGGCTTTGTGTATGGTAGGTCATGTCTAACCAATCTTATAGAGTCTCTCGAGGAAGTTATCAGGAAAATGGATGAAAGCAAGACAGTGGATGTTGTCTACATGGACTTCAGCAAAGCACTTGACAAAGTCTTATCTGGGAGGTTGGTCAAGAAGGTTCAGTCACTCAGCATTCAAGATGCGATAGTAAATTGGATGAGACACTGGCTTTGGGAGAAGCCAGAGTGTGGTAGCAGATGGTTGCCTCTCTGACCAGAGCCTGTGACTAGTGGTTGCCATAGGGATCAGTGCCAGATCTGTTGTTGTTTGTCATCTATATCAGTAATCTGGATGATAGTGTGGTTAACTGGATCAGCAAATTTGTGGAATGACACCAAGATTAGTGGTGTAGTGAACAGAGAGGAAGACTATCATGGCTTGCAGTGCAATCTGGACCAGCTGGAAAAACCATTTGAGAAATGGAAAATGGAATTTAATGCAGACAAGGGTGAGTTTTTGCACTTTGATATGACCTACCAAGGGAGGTCTTTCACAGTGACTGTTCGGGCATGGAGGTGTGTTGTAGAAGAAAGGGACCTGGGAATACAAGTTTTTAATTCACTGAAAGTGGTATCACAGTTAGATAGAGACAGAAAGAAAGATTTCAGCCCATTGGCCTTCATGAACCAAAGTACTGACAACAATTGATGGATGTTATGTTGACTTGTAGAAGACATTGGTGAGGCCTAATTTGGAGTATTGTATGCAGTTTTGGTCACCTACCTACAGGAAAGATGTAAAAGAGGTTCCGAGAGTTCAGAGAAAATTCACAAGGATGTTGCCAGGTCTGGAGGACTTGGGTTATAAGGAAAGATTGAACAGGTTAGGACTTTATTCCTTGAAATGTAGAAGACTGAGGGGAGATTTGATTGTGATAGGGGAGCATAGATAGGGTAAATGCAAGCTGGCTTTCTCCACTGATATTGGGTGGGACTACAACCAGAGGCCATGGGTTAAGGGTGAAAGGTGAAACGTTAAGGAGAACATGAGGGGAAACTTCTTCACACAGATGGTCATCCGGGTGTGGAATGAGCAGCCAGCACAAGTGGTGCATGCGAGCCCAATTTCAACATTTAAGAGGTTTGTATAGGTACCTGGATGGTAGGGGTAGCGGAGTGGGCGGTTTAAATAGATTAGCACAAACTAAATGGCCCAAAGGGCCTGTTTCTGTGTTGTATTTTTCTATAACTGTGACAAGAACCTGAAATAATAATATTCACTCAAAGTCCTTTAAACAGCTGTGCGGACCAACCATTCATCTCAGAAGGAATTTTTTATATGGCGTTAAACTGTGGCACTTCAAGTTAATAATACATAAAAGAAAATCCCAGCTGCACGTCAAGAAAAACTATTCGCATGAGAGTGTTTCAGTTACTGTGGGGTCAGGCACCTTGCAGCTTAACAGGAACAGGGAATAATACCAATGGAGAGAGTCAAACTGAGCCAAGGCACAAATTGGAGATGGCAGAAATGCCCCATTCTTATAGAGGCAGGAAGAGCATCAGGGAATTGATGGTCATTCCAGATGCCAGTACTGTGCCCAGTTAGAAGATAATTTCTCTCTTCAACTTGGGTTGAACTTCACTGTAGCAGTGATACCAGATCAAACCTTGGCAACTCAAGTAATCACATCTGAAATGTTGTCCTACACCCATTGATAGATTTTGTAAATCTTTTTACAGGTTAAAAACGAAAAGGAATTTGTCTCCAGGCATCTCAAACATGGCACGCCAGTTTTGCTGTCTCTGTCTAGATATTTAAGAAGTGGAGCAAGGAATTCAGTCAACCATCCTTCCTACACAAACTGTGGGAATGAATTCAGGGTCATCTCAGTTGAAGGAATATCAGTAAGTTCACACTGGGCAAAGCCATTCATCTGTTCTGTGTGTGAACGAGGATTCAGTTGGTCATCCCACCTGTAGACACACGAGTCAGAGGCTGGGCATCTGCTGAATTTCTGGGAAAGGATTTACTTGGTCATCTGACCTAATGAATCACCAGTCAGTTCACACTGGGGAGAGGCCATTCACCTGCTCGGACTGTGGGAAAGGATTCACACTGTAATCCACCCTACAGAGTCACCAGCGAGTTCACACTGAAGAGAGGCCGTTCACCTGCTCTGACTGTCGGAAGGGATTCACTTTTTCATCCAGCCTAATGGCTCACCAGCGAGTTCACACCGGGGAGCAGCTGTTCACCTGCTCAGACTGTGGGAAGGGATTCACTTTGTCATCTCAACTACTGACACACCGGCGAGTTCATACTGGGGAGAAGCTGTTCACCTGCTCTGTCTGTGGGAAAAGATTCACTCACTCTTCAACCCTACAGAGACACCATCGAGTTCACACTGGGGAGAAGCCGTTCACCTGCTCCGTCTGTGGGATGAGATTCACTGATTCATCCACCCTACAGAGTCACCAGCGAGTTCACACTGGGGAGAAGCCATTCACCTGCTCAGTCTGTGGGAAAAGATTCACTCAGTCATCCAACCTGCAGAGTCATCAGCGAGTTCACACTGGGGAGAAGCCGTTCACCTGCTCAGACTGTGGGAAGGCATTCACTCAGTCATCTGACCTAATGGCTCACCAGCGAGTTCACACCGGGGAGCGGCCGTTCACCTGCTCAGACTGTGGGAAGGGATTCACTTTGTCATCTAAACTACTGACACACCAGCGAGTTCACACCGGGGAGAAGCCGTTCACCTGCTCAGTCTGTGAGAAGAGATTCACTCACTCTTCCACCCTACAGAGACACAAGCGAGTTCACACTGGGGAGAAGCCGTTCTCCTGCTCAGAATGTGGGAAAAGATTCACTCAGTCATCCAACCTGCAGAGTCATCAGCGAGTTCACACTGGGGAAAAGCCGTTCACCTGCTCAGAATGTGGGAAGGGATTCACACTGTCATCCCAACTACAGAGACACCAGCGAGTTCACACTGGGGAGAAGCCATTCATCTGCTCAGTCTGTGAGAAGAGATTCACTCACTCTTCCACCCTACAGAGTCATCAGCGAGTTCACACCGGGGAGAAGCCGTTCACCTGCTCAGTCTGTGAGAAGAGATTCACTTACTCTTCCACCCTGCAGGGACACCATCGAGTTCACACTGGGGAGAAGCCGTTCACCTGCTCTGTCTGTGGGATGAGATTCACTGATTCATCCACCCTACAGAGTCACCAGCGAGTTCACACTGGGGAGAAGCCGTTCACCTGCTCAGTCTGTGGGAAGAGATTCACTCAGTCATCCAACCTGCAGAGTCATCAGCGAGTTCACACTGGGGAGAAGCCGTTCACCTGCTCAGACTGTGGGAAGGCATTCACTTTTTCATCTAGCCTAATGGCTCACCAGCGAGTTCACACCGGGGAGCGGCCGTTCACCTGCTCAGACTGTGGGAAGGGATTCACTTTGTCATCTAAACTACTGACACACCAGCGAGTTCACACCGGGGAGAAGCCGTTTATGTGCTCAGTCTGTGAGAAGAGATTCACTGACTCTTCCGCCCTACAGAGACACCAGCGAGTTCACACTGGGGAGAAGCCGTTCACCTGCTCAGTCTGTGGGAAGGGATTCACTCAGTCATCACACCTGCAGAGTCATCAGCGAGTTCACACTGGGGAGAAGCCGTTCACCTGCTTAGAATGTGGGAAGGGATTCACACTGTCATCCCACCTACAGAGTCATCAGCGAGTTCACACTGGGGAGAAGCCATTCACCTGCTCAGACTGTGGGAAGGGATTCAGTTGCTCATCTACGCTGAAGGTACATCAGCGAGTTCACACTGGAGAGAGGCCATTCACCTGCTCAGACTGTGGGAAGAGATTCACTCAGTCATCCCATCTACAGAGACACCAGCGAGTTCACACCGGGGAGAAGCCGTTCACCTGCTCAGTCTGTGAGAAGAGATTCACTCACTCTTCCACCCTACAGAGACACCATCGAGTTCACACTGGGGAGAAACCGTTCACCTGCTCAGTCTGTGGGAAGGGATTCACTCAGTCATCCCACCTACAGAGTCATCAGCGAGTTCACACTGGGGAAAAGCCGTACACCTGCTCAGAATGTGGGAAAGGATTCACTCAGTCATCCCAACTGCAGGCGCACCAGTCAGTTCACAGTGGGGGAAGGCCGTTGTTATGAATCCCTTGGTTTCATTTGCTGTGGACATTCATTTTAAGACAGAGATTAAGAAGGTGAATCAGTCTGACTTGCAGCTTGTTTACATTGCTTGCAGCTTGTTTAGTTTTAACCGAGGACACAGACACTCAGAGTCAGACGGAGACGAAGGAGGAAAAATGGAAGGATTGAAACAAGGGAACTAGAGGCCAGGGGTCACTGTTTAGAACTTTCCTATGCCCGCAAGGGTGGGTTAATTATCGATTCAGCATACATCGAATGTGTGGTTGTCACCTTGTGTGAGCCATAGGAGTGGATCGGATTTGGCGTATCCTGTGTTAACCCTTGCCTGGGTGTGGTGTGATAATTCACTTGAAGACGATACTCCTTGTGACAAGTCACTTTCGGTGATAATTCGTATGTGGATTTGGAACAATGATGGATAAAATCTACAGTGATTGTTCTCTCTTTGTCCCACCGTGGAACCTGTGGAATTCAACATAATTGCCTTCTCCAGACATTTACCCTGGATTACAAATATCTCTCTCTCATCACCTATTCTGTGGTTGAACTGAACTAACATACTTTAGCGTCTCAAGATTCTAAGCCTTGATTCCCCCGAGCTCAATAGACTGGGAGTTATATTTACACACATATATACACATAACACTGCTAACTTTTGTTTATCTTGCTTAAGTTACTATATTATAAGTAGATACTAATAAAGGTAGTGGGTTTAACTTCAAAACCAAACTCCAGATGTAGTCTATTGCTGCTGGTTCGTTTCTAAAGTGTTACGATTCGTAACAAAATTGGGATCTGCTTTTGGGATATGAACAAATTTGGGAGCGTATCGATTGATTAATTATCAATTTCATTGGGGAAATCCCTTTTTATTTATTTGTGTGTGGAAAATCAGCAGCAATGGATGTTGATAGATCTCTGGAAGCGCCAACCTCTGAGGCATTGGAGGACACCAGAAGGATTGAGTTATTGAGTATTGCTAAAACTAGCTAAGGTGAAATCGACAATGAAGAGGGCACAGATGCAGAGGATAATAGCTGAGCAATGTGTATCTGAGGATGTGTTTAAAGTGGAGGAGTTGGAGGTGTTTCCTGAAAGTAAACCTAGTGAGCTTGAGCTCCCGTACAAGTTAGAAAAATTAAACATGGAGGCTGCGGAAAGGCAGAGGTAGAAAAGCAGAGAAAAGAGGCAGAAAAACAGAGGGAGGAAGCAGAAAGACATAGGCTGTTCGAGCAGGAAAAGAGAGAGAGATTGCAGCAAAGAGGTTTAATGTTAGACTCTGCTGATAAGTTTGAGGCCAGTCGGGAAGTTAAATTGGTACCTCCATTTGACGAGGCAGAGGTTGATAAATACTTTCAGCATTTTGAGAAGGTTGCTCAGAGTTTAAAGTAGCCAAAAGAGGGTTGGCCTATTCTCTTTCAAAGTGTAATTAAGGGGAAGGCTCAGCAAGCCTATTCTGCTTGACAATTGATGAAGCAGCTGATTATATAACCATATAACAATTACAGCACGTAAACAGGCCATCTCGACCCTTCTAGTCCGTGCTGAACTCTTACTCTCACCTAGTCCCACTGACCTGCAATCAGCCCATAACCCTCCATTCCTTTCCTGTCCGTATAGCTGTCCAATTTAACTTTAAATGACAACATCGATCCTGCCTCAACCACTTCTGCCGGAAGCTCGTTCCACACAGCTACCACGCTCTGAGTAAAGGAATTCCCCCTCATGTTATGCCTAAACTTTTGCCCTTTAACTCTCAACTCATATCCTCTTGTTTGGATCTCCCCCACTCTCAATGGAAAAAGCCTATCCACATCAACTCTGTCTATCCCCCTCATAATTTTAAATGCCTCTATCAAGTCCCCCCTCAACCTCCTACGTTCCAAAGAATAAAGACCCAACTTCAACCTTTCTCTGTAACTTAGGTGAT
Organism: Mobula hypostoma; assembly: GCF_963921235.1. Classification (NCBI taxonomy): domain Eukaryota; kingdom Metazoa; phylum Chordata; class Chondrichthyes; order Myliobatiformes; family Myliobatidae; genus Mobula; species Mobula hypostoma. The sequence goes on along the minus strand of NW_026948112.1, from coordinate 72,733 downwards.
GAAACCCAGGTGACATTCTGGTAAATCTTCTCTGTACTCTCTCTATTTTCCTATAGTTTTCCTACATCTTTCCTATAATTCGGTGACCAAAACTGTACACAATACTCCAAATTTGGCCTCACCAATGCCTTGGAGGGAGTTAGATATGGCCCTTGTGGTTGAAGGGATCAGGGGGTATGGGGGGAAGGCTGGTACAGGGTTCTGAGTTGGATAATCAGCCATGATCATACTGAATGGCGGTGCAGGCTCGAAGGGCTGAATGGCCTACTCCTGCACCTATTTTCTATGTTTCTAAGTTTTGTACAATTTCAACATTACCTCCCAACTCCTATACGCAATGCTCTGATTTATAAAGGCCAGCATACCAAAAGCTTGCTTCACCACTTATCCACATGAGATTCCACCTTCAGGGAACTATTCACCATTATTCCTAGATCTCTCTGCACTACTGCATTCTTCAATGCCCTACCATTATGACATAGTGAAACAGGCTGTGCTCAAAGCTTACGAGCTGGTCCCAGAAGCATACAGGCAAAAGTTTAGAAATTTGAGGAAAGCTGTGAACCAGACTTGTATGGAATTTGCTTATGAGAGGTTTGTGTGTTTTGAAGGGTGAAAAGTTTGTTTGGACCGAGCCTTGAGATTAGGCCAATCAATGTAGTGTCGTCAGCAAATTTAATTAGCGGATTTGAGCTGTGGGTGGTGACACAGTCATGGGTACACAGAGAGTAAAGGAGGGGGCCAAGGAGACAACCCTGTGGGGTATGTGTGCTAAAGGTCAGAGAGACAGAGGTGAGGGAGCCCACTCTTAACACCTGCCGGCGATCTGACAGGAAGTCCAGGGTCTAGCTACACGAGGCAGGGTGAAGGCCGAGGTCTCTGAGCTTCTTGTCGATACTTCATGCCTTCGTATGGCTACTGCTCTGCCCATGACTGCAATGAACTGCAGAGAACTTTGGGGAACAGAGAACATCAGGGAAACAAGCCTCACCACCATGGACTCTTCCTACACTTCCCCTGCCACGGAAAAGCAGGCCATGTACTCAAAGATCTTCACAACCTGGACAGTCTTGCTGCAAACCCGCTCCCCCATCGGGGAAGAGAGACAAAAGCCTTAAAACGGGTACCACCAGACTCAAGGATGGCTTCCTGTCTGCGGTTATAAACCAAATGAATGGTCTCCAATACAATAAAATGGTCTCGACCTCACAATGTAACTCCACGTGACCCTGCACATATGTCTATCTGCACTGCACTTTCTCTGCAGCCATAATGCTTTGTTACAGTTATTGTTTTGTCCTATATCAGCTCAATGTACTGTCGTAATGTATTGATCTGTGTCGATGGTACATCAGGCAAGATTTTCACTGTAGCTCAGTACATGATGATGATAATAATAAACAAATTCCCCATTTTAATTGTGACGACATATTAGACAGACTTAGCTTCTGCTCTGGAACCACAGAAGGAAACCTAACTCTTGTCATTTCTGAGGAATGCAAATAAATGGAAAAGGCTTCAATCTCACATTACGACCTGCGGTAACCGGGATCAGGTGACCGGTGGTGGGTCTCCTATACCAATATCAGAATCAGGTTCAACAGCACCGGCCCATGTCATGACATTCATTGTCTCTGCGGCAGCAATAGAACCTAATTCATAACAATAGATTTTAACAATTGTGATTTGAAATAAGAATATACATATTAAATAGTTAAATTATATAAGTAGTACAAAATAAAAACGTAATAAACTATTTTAATTGTGTGGAACTATTTGACTGGGTTGTTGCTTTGGAAATTCTGGAGTGAAGCTCAACTAAACGGTACATATTTATGAGAAGCTCAGATAAATACAAAAGCCTAAATTCTCACATAAATGGGTCATACACCCAGATACATTGGCTGCACTTCAGCAGGTAAAAACAGTGCAATGGAACATGCTGAAAATATTGCAGAAAAAAACATATTGTCCACCCACAACAAGAGGACAGATCCAGATCTCACTGCCTTGTCTGAATGGGCGAAAGATGAAGCTACAGGTACATGTAGAGCAGTGACCCGCAGATCTGCAGGAAACAGGATCAGGTGATGGCTGAAGGGTCTCCCACCTGAACCGGTGACTCTGCCCCTCACCCCTAACACTCTGCCCGACCCATCCGCAGCATTTCCCACGTTATTCCATATTTACACCTGATACATTTTTATTTTTTCCCTCCATATCTTCCCTGCCCCTTTCCCTCCACCTCCAGGTTACAGAGTCACGGCTCGATTCCCATCCCGGTCCGACACACCTTTCAGACCCAAACTGGAAATGTGCAAGTTTCATTTAAATCAGTCTATGTTTATAAACACTAATTTCTATTCACATTCCTCTGGCCTCACCGGACAGGAACACTGAAACATCGTGAGAAACATTCGGCCCCTCAAACCATCAACAAGATGATGGCTGCGCTCCCATCTCAGCCACATGCTTTTGCGTGATCCTCATTTCCTCGATCCCTTCGGTCTCCACACATCTGCTGACCTCTGTTCTATGTGAGGACGATCGCTGAGTCTTCACCGCCGGCTGTGGTGGGATTTACAGACATTCACCACCTTTGGAGTGGAGACATTTCCCCTCATCTCAGTCCCGGACAGTCCACCCCCTTTTTCAGAGACTAGGATCCCTGGTTCAACCGGTAATGATGTGCATTACAATGTGTTCACCTCTCAGTCCTCAATTCTCTAAATGAAAGAGTTATCCCATTTGATCTTTCTTCATATGATGACCCCACCGCTCCAGGGATCAGTCTGGTGAATCTTCATTACACTCTCTATAACAAATACCCTCTAACCTCTTTGTTAATCTTCTGTTGAATTAATTTCCATCTTTTGCAGCCCCGTGTTGACCCAACCACTCACCTCCCACCTCTTTTACTATTACCACCTTCCCACCTCCCCCCTCACCTGGATCCACCTCTCACTCCCCAGCTGTTGCCCCATCCCCACCCCTCACCTCTTTTCTCTGACTATTTCCCGTCCACTCTCAGAGCAGAGGGAGGGTCTCGGCCTGAAATGTTAACTGTCCATTTCCCTCCACAGATGCTGCCCGACCCACTGAGTTCCTCTGGAAGCTTGTTCTTTAGGGGGCAGGATTTTACACCGTATTCCAGGTACAATCTCAACAAAGCCCAAACAAATGTCACTTTCCCCAGACCATCGGCCCGCTTGCAAGTCAACAGTCTGCTGGTGTTTGGCCTCCAATGTGGTGAATATCTCTGCTCGCCACCACCGTGGGCTCAGACATATCCACAGATGAGCTCCTCCTGTCGCCACCCGGACAAACATCCTGTCCACCGCCTCTCACACCATCTTTATACTTTAAATAAAAGCCCCTCTCTCCCTCCTTCTTCAGCTGGGATCCCTTCCTGGGGAGCAGAAATCAAAATGACGTGCCGAGCGGTCTCCTCCTACCTCCGATACGTCGGACTCCGGCCGCAAGAGACGCTTCACAAACGCTCCGAACTTCCATCGGAGGAAAATGGAAATAATTAAAAAAAACGGAACATCTGCTTTGAGATTTGTTCCGCTCTAATAGGGATTTTGGTGCGGGAGCATGAGAGATAGATGGAGTGAGCGGCATAACCTTACTGGGTGTAACCAGTGATCGACGTTGCCTTGCAGCAATGGGAGGAGCATCATCATCATCAGGTGCCATGCCCAGTTTGAATTTTGGCTGCCATGGCCCACACACTTCTGTTTCGGGTCAAGTGGATCAATTCATTGGTATTCATTTCCAATTCTCTGGCTGCTGTCTCCATTATCATTTGTCTTTGCCTTGCTTTCTCACAAATTTAAGATGGGCAGTTATATGGGAGGCAGGGTCTGAGGGTCGGCACAACATTGTGGGCCGAAGGGCCTCTACTGTGCTGTACTATTCTATGTTCTATGTTCTTCCCTTCAATCTTTCCCGTAATTACCATGCATTCTAACTCCTCTTTCCTAATCACATGTACAGTGAAGTTACATTGCCTTTTCATGATCTCATACATTATTTATTTTTTTGTTTGCTCTGCTTATGACATCCTCATTGGATATTCGTTTCGTCCATGATATTCTTTGCATCCTCCTCAAAAACCACATCGCTGCTGCTACAATTCATTTCCTCATGTTACTAGATATTGTCCAACGTTCTGAGCCATATAACGTAACATTTCAGTACTCTGAGGCGGGTTGTCATGCCTAGTTTAGTATTGGTCAGTATACTCTTCATTCTTGTAAAGGTGTCTTTTGCCATCCCTATTCTTCTTTTGTTGTCCAAGTCGCAGCTGGGAGTAGTGCTCCGTTGTCAGTGGGGGTGGGTTGGGGACCCGTGCTTAGTTGCTCAGCCATTAAACTGACCAAGCTTGATCACAGCAGCGCGTGTGTGACGTAAGGCGCTGTGCACGTAACAGCAGATGCAGATGCGGGGAGCCTATGGGTAACGTCACATGAGGGAGACCCTGAGATAGTGAAGTTAAAGGAACAAGCTCTTCCAGATAGTGAAATTGAGAAGGTGCCAGTAGGATATTATTTTGAGAAGGGAATATGAATGAGGAAGTTGAGATCACCTACGATTCCTGGGTTTTTCACCAGGAAGTAGTTCCTAAAGTTTATCGGAATGAGATTTTAACTTTGGCACATAGTATGCTTGTGGGTGGCCATCAAGTTGTGAAGAAAACTGCAAACAAGATTTTTAAACATTTTTACTGGCCTAGTTTAAGAGAAGATGTGACGACATTTTGCCGAACTTGTCATACTTGTCAAATTGTGGGTAAACCTAATCAAGTTACTCCAGTGGCCCCACTGCAGCCTATTCCCGCATTTGGTGAACCGTTTTCAAAAATTATTATTGATTGTGTAGGCCCATGGCCAAAAACCAAACTGGCCATCAATATTTGCTGACCATCATGTGCACAGCATCTAGGTTTCCAGAGGCAATACCACTTAGGAATATAACGGCTAAAACTGTAATAAAGGCCCTTATAAAATTCTTTACTTACTTTGGGTTGCCTAAGGAAATACAACCTGATTGAGGAAGTAATTTTATGTCTGGATTGTTCCACTAGATAGTTTATAAACTGGAAGCAAAACAGATTACCTCATCTGCACACCATCCAAAATCGCAAGGAGCCTTGGAGAGGTTCCATTCTACCCTCAAAACTATGATTAGGATGTATTCTGTAGAAAATGAAATGATTGGGATGAGGGCGTACATTTATTTCCATTTGCAGTACGGGAGTCCGTGCAGGAATCCTTAGGTTTTAGTCTTTTGAACTTGTGTTTGGGCTTAGAGTTAGAGGACTTTTGGCCTTGTTAAAAATTTACCTTGTACATTTAACAGCTAGATAGACAATCAGCGATCATAGTATCTTTACCTTTAATAAGATTTATCAAAATTTATACTTCTGTAACATCAAACTCCAATTTAGTAAGCTTCTAGTTTTGTTTTTCATCTTACTCAAAAACACTAACGGATTATGATCGATTTAAACTATGAGTGGTTTCTGAGTAGTACCAACATACACTTCAATATGTTGTAAAGCCAAGACAAGGGATAATAATTCCTTGTCTATAGTTGAAGAATTTCTTTGATGGGCATTAAATTTCTTAGAAAAGTAAGCTACCGGACGATCAACTTCATCACCCTCATCCCTTTGAAGTAACACTGCTCCTGCAGCGTCATCACTAGCATCTACAGCTAATGAAAATGATTTTTCAAAGTCAGGTGTCCTGAGCACAGGTTTGTGACATAGCATAGTATTCAATTTATCAAATGTCTTCTGACAAGGCTCTGTCCAAACAAGCTTTTCACTTTTCTTCAAGAGAGTAATTAACGGCAGGGCAATGTCAGCAAAATTCTTAAAAAATTTACGGTAATATCCTACCATTCGCAAGAATCTTCTGAGTGTCTTTTTACCAGTTGGAATGGGTACCTCTAAAATTGCCCGAACTTTTGCCTGAACATGAGCTAACTTACCTTGACCCACAACATAACCTTATTGTCAAATGCACTTCAGGAAAAACTTCTCCATCTGCTAAGTCATTTCCTAACAATAGAGAAACACCATTCACTAGTAAACTGGGTTGTAGTCCTACTTTAATAGGTCCTGTAACGAACCCTGACCTTAAGTTTACTTTATGCAAACGTACAGACATTAGGGCACTCCCAACACCTCGTATATAGTTTACCTCATCAATATCAGACTCATCACTAAACTTTAGAACACTGTCTAACATAAGTGACTGAGAAGGTCCAGTATCCCTAAAGATATTTATTGGCACTGAAGTGGGTCCCTCTTTCAAGGATAGAAATCCTTCGGTTATAAAATGATCATATGCCCTCTTAACTTGGTCAGACTCTGACAAACCTTCATTTGTATTTAATCAAACCCTGTGGATTTACAGATGTTTCAATATGTTGCACACAAGCATCTGGGACTGCCTCCTTCTCCTTCTTCTTCAATTGGAAACAGTTAGCTAATACGTGACCAGGTTCCTTACAATAATTACAAAGAGGACCAAAATGTCTTTCCTTCACATGTTTCCCTTCATCCTTACCTTTCTCACTAGCATCTGATTTAATTTCTGGTTTACCTTGACTCTCTGTGCTATTTTTCCTTATAAAAGTTCTACCCGGAGGAAATTTACTCTTGTGAATAAAAGCATACTCATCTGCTAATTTAGCAGACTCCCTCTCAGTTAAGTATGTCCTTACTTCAACCGGGAAGCTCTTTTTAAATTCCTCCAATAAAATCAACTCTTTTATTTTATTATCCTCCCCATTCACATTTTTAGAGGAAACCCATCGCTCAAAACACACAAATTTATCATAGGCAAATTCCACGTAAGTTTTTTTTTCCACGGATTTCTTCAAATTTCTGAATCTTTCTCTATAAGCTTCTGGCACCAGTTCATGCGCTTTCAGTATATGCTGCTTCACAATATCATAATCAAGTGCTTGCTCAGTAGTAAAAGCTGTATAAACTTGCTGTCCCTTACCTTTAATTACACTTTGTAACATCACTGGCCATTTCGCTTTCAGTCGCTCTGAAATCAGAGGAACAATTTCAAAATGTTGGAAATATTCGTCCACTTCTGTTTTATTAAATGGAGGAGCCAATGTAACTCCCCGACTAGCAACAAACTGTTTCCTAGAACCAGAGGACTGTTTCTCCATCTTTAATTTCTCCATTGCTAGCTCAAATTCTTTCTTTTTATCTGCTTCTCTAGTTGCGAATTCCTTCTGTTTATCTGCTTCTTTACCTTCGAATTCCTTCTGTTTATTTGCAGCTTCTAACCGACTTCGTTCCAAATCAGCTTCTAATTGTTTTAACTTTATTTGTTTAACATGTAATTGCATCTCTAGATTACTCATTGGAAACATATCTGACACTTTTTCATCAAAACACTCGACTCTTTATAGTGTGCCGCGATTTTTCTCTGAATTACTGGCTTTCCTGTAACCTTCGGAATTCCTTTAAGGTCCAACCTTCTAGCAATCTCGGATACATCATTCTTTTCCGCCATCGCTAATAACTCCGAGTCTGGCGATGCCATAAACTCGTCAATATTCATTGCTGCTGAATACCAGCCACAGGCCAATCAAACAAAAGAATCGGGTATTTTTCTTTTCAAAATCAGATTGATAATTAGAGAAACACTCAAGCTCAAAACCGGAACAATCCAGACAAGCCCCCAGTTTTGTCACGTAACCTCACACTGGCGCGAAAAGTACATCACCCCACATCACAAGACCATTACATCATGATCACAAGAGACTCAATAATATCATGGTCATAAGACAGTTACAAGATACCCACGAGGTATGTAACAGTGCGAACATGGGTTATTCTGGTAAGAAGTACAGACCACGAAACTGAAATGAAAGCTCAGTCCAAAAATATGAAGATATTATCACTATTGAAGAAAACATTAACCAATGGATGAACATGACCCTCCATGGAACAAATCCTCACGGTCTGAGCAGACCAGGTGTTGACAAGAAAGCGACTAAACCCTGGCTCAAAGTCGGGGACCACTTTCCAGAAAAGGAGTGGTTCCTTGTGGTAATAAAGGTCCTGGTGGTTAACCGAGAAATATCAAAAAATACAGAATAAAATGGCAACACATTTAAGTCGATAAACGCAGAAAATGGCAAGAGCAAACAGAAACACTCCAACACATTACAGGATCCCGCAATCAGTTTAATTCAATCTGATTACTTACACTGACACAATCTAGTGGGAAGCATCATTCACCAAACTCATGAAAGATACAAGGCGTTGCTATAAATACAGTCCTGATCCAGTTTCAGACTCAGAGAGCCACATCTATATTGTGATCGATCCATTATTAGAGATAGGGCAATAAATGATGTCGGTCCAGATATAATATTACAGGATATACAAGCAAAAACAACTTCCTTAATCGATATTAAGGAGACTTTAAACTAGATTTGCAGGGCGATGGGAACCAGAGTGCCAGAGCTGACAGTGTGACTGGGGTGAAAATAAATGATGTTAAAAGTTCAAGCAAATCCGCTAATAGAAAGGTTGTGAGTGGTGGTAAAAATCTTCTGAGGTGCATATACTTCAATGCTAGGAGTATTGCGGGGAAGGCGGATGAGCTGAGGGCGTGGATTGACACGTGGAATTATGACGTTATAGCAATTAGTGAAACTTGGCTACAGGAGGGGCAGGACTGGCAGCTTAATATCCCAGGATTCTGATGTTTCAGATGTGATCGAGGCAGGGGAATGAAAAGTGGGGGAGCAGCATTGCTTGTTAAGGAAAATATTACAGCAGTGCTCAGGCAGGACAGATTAGAGGGCTTGTCTACTGAGTCCTTATGGGTGGAGCTGAGAAACAGGAAATGTATGGCCACATTAGTGGGATTGTATTACAGATCACCCAATAGTCAACGAGAATTGGAAGAGCAAATCTGCAGAGAGATGGCGGGCAACTGCAGGAAACATAAAGTTGTGGTGGTAGGGGATTTTAATTTTCCATATATTGATTGGGACTCCCATACTGTTAGGGGTCCAGATGGATTAGAGTTTGTAAACTGTGTTCAGGAAAGTTTTCTAAATCAATATATAGAGGGACCAACTGGAGGGGATGCAATATTGGATCTCCTGTTAAGAAACCAGTTAGGACAAGTGATGGAAGTCAGTGTGGGGGCGCACTTTGGTTCCAGTGATCATAACACCATTAGTTTCAACTTGATCATGGACAAGGATAGACCGGGTCCTAGGGTTGAGGTTCTGAAATGGAAGAAGGCCAAATTTGAAGAAATGAGAAAGAATCTAAAAAGCGTGGATTGGGACAGGTTGTTCTCTGGTAAAGGTGTGATCGGTAGGTGGGAAGCCTTCAAAGGAGACATTTTGAGAGTGCACAGTTTGTATGTTCCTGTCAGGAGTAAAGGCAAAGTGAATAGGAATACAGAACTTTCGTTCTCAAGGGATATTGCAACTCCGATAAAGAAGAAGAGCGAGTTGTATGACATGTATAGGAAACAGGGAGTAAATAAGGTGCTTGAGGAGTATAAGAAGTGCAAGAAAATACTGAAGAAAGAAATCAGGAGGACTAAGAGAAGACATGAGGTTGCCTTGGCAGTCAAAGTGAAGGATAATCCAAAGAGGTTTTACGGATATATTAAGAGCAAAAGGATCGTAAGGGATAAAATTGGTCCTCTTGAAGATCAGAGTGGTCTGCTATGTGCGGAACCAAAGCAAAAGGGGGAGATCTTAAATAGGGTTTTTTTGCGTCTGTATTTACTAAGGAAACTGGCATGAAGTCTATGGAATTAAGGGAAACAAGTAGTGAGATCATGGAAACTGTACAGATTGAAAAGGAGGAGGTGCTTGCTGTCTTGAGGAAAATTAAAGTGGATAAATCCCCGGGACCTGACAAGGTGTTCCCTCGGACCTTGAAGGAGACTAGTGTTGCAATTGCAGGGGCCCTGGCAGAAATATTTAAAATGTCGCTGTCTACAGGTGAGGTGCTGGAGGATTGGAGAGTGGCTCGTGTTGTTCCGTTGTTTAAAAAAGGATCGAAAAGTAATCCGGGATATTATAGGTCGGTAAGTTTAACGTCGGTAGTAGGTCAGTTATTGGAGGGAGTACTAAGAGACAGAATCGACAAGCATTTGGATAGACAGGGACTTATTAGGGAGAGTCAACATGGCTTTGTGCGTGGTAGGTCATGTTTGACCAATCTATTGGAGTTTTTCGAGGAGGTTACCAGGAAAGTGGTTGAAGGGAAGGCAGTGAATATTGTCAACATGGACTTCAGTAAGGCCTTTGACAAGGTCCCGCATGGGAGGTTATTTAGGAAAATTCAGTCGCTAGGTATACATGGAGAGGTGGTAAATTGGATTAGACATTGGCTCAATGGTAGAAGCCAAAGAGTGGTAGTAGAGAATTGCTTCTCTGAGTGGAGGCCTGTGACTAGTGGTGTGCCACAGGGATCAGTGCTGGGTTCATTGTTATTTGTCATCTATATCAATGATCTGGATAATAATGTGGTAAATTGGATCAGCAAATTTGCTGATGATACAAAGATTGGAGGTGTAGTAGACAATGAGGAAGGTTTTCAGAGCCTGCAGAGGGATTTGGACCAGCTGGAAAAATGGGCTGAAAATGGCAGATGGAGTTTAATACAGACAAGTGTGAGGTATTGCACGTTGGAAGGACAAACCAAGGTAGAACGTACAGGGATAATGGTAAGGCACTGAGGAGTGCAGTAGAACAGATGGATCTGGGAATACAGATACAAAATTCCCTAAAATTGGCATCACAGGTAGATAGGGTCGTAAAGAGAGCTTTTGGTACATTGGCCTTTATTAATCAAATTATTGAGTATAAGAGCTGGAATGTTATGATGAGGTAGTATAAGGCATTGGTGAGGCCGAATCTGGAGTATTGTGTTCAGTTTTGGTCACCAAATTACAGGAAGGATATGAATAAGGTTGAAAGAGTACAGAGAATGTTTACAAGGATGTTGCCGGGACTTGAGAAACTCAGTTACAGAGAAAGGTTGAATAGGTTAGGACTTTATTCCCTGGAACGTAGAAGAATGAGGGGAGATTTGATAGAGGTATATAAAATTATGGTGGGTATAGATAAAGTGAATGCAAGCAGGCTTTTTCCACTGAGGCAAGGGGAGAAAAAAACCAGAGGGCATGGGTTAAGGGTGAGGGGGGAAAAGTTTAACGGGAACATTGGGGGGGGGGGGCTTCTTCACACAGAGAGTGGTGGGAGTATGGAATGAGCTGCCAGACGAGGTGGTAAATGCGGGTTCTTTTTTAACATTTAAGAATAAATTGGACAGATACATGGATGGGAGGTTTATGGAGGGATATGGTCCGTGTGCAGGTCAGTGGGACTAGGCAGAAAATGGTTCGGCACAGCCAAGAAGGGCCAAAAGGCCCGTTTCTGTGCTGTAGTTTCTATGTTTTTTTTTCTATGTAAACTGTACAGAATATTCCAAATTGGACCTCATTGACGTTTTAAAAACCTTCAATACATCATGCAATCTCCTGTACTGAAAAGGCCTGTTTCTGTGCTGTAGTTTTTCTATGGTTTCTATATCGCCATTCTAAACGCACACATCTTACAGAAATTAAGTAGTGAAAAAGATCAGAAATATACTGACTTGGTAGAGGAAATAGAAAGTCTTTGGCACACGAACAGTGTATACATTGTCCCAACTGTGATATACACAACTGGTTTCATTCCAAAGTAACTACGGAATAATATTAAACAACTAGGTCGAAACGGAAATATTAATGCAAATCTCCGGAAATCTATAATACTAAACTCCATGAGAATCATCCCAAAGTAATCAGCAATAGAGAAACGAGTGTGCTTGTCTATGTCCATACTTCAAGTTTATAGAACATAGAATACTACAGCACAGTACAGACCCTTTGGCCCACAATATTGTGCCGACCCTCGATCCCTGCCTCCCATATAAGCCCCCCACCTTAAATTCCTCCAGATACCGGTCTAGTAGTCTCTTAAACTTCACTCGTGCATCTGCCTCCACCACTGACTCAGGCAGTGCATTCCATGCACCAACCACTCTCTGAGTAAAAAACCTTCCTCTAACATCCCCCTTGAACTTCCCACCCCTTACCTTAAAGCCGTGTCCTCTTGTATTGGGCAGTGGTGCCTTGGGGAAGAGGCGCTGGCTATACACTCTATCTATTCCTCTTATTATCTTGTACACCTCTATCGTGTCTCCTCTCATCCTCCTTTTCTTCAAAGAGTAAAGCCCTAGTTCCCTTAATGTCTGATCATAATGCATACTCTCTAAACTAGGCAGCATCCTGGTAAATTTCCTTTGTATCCTTTCCAATGCTTCCACATCCTTCCTATAGTGAGGCGACCAGAACTGGACACAGTACTCCAAGTGTGGCCTAACCAGAGTTTTATAGAGCTGCATCATTACATCGCGGCTCTTAAACTCTATCCCTCGACTTATGAAAGCTAACACCCCATAATCTTTCTTAACTACCCTATCCACCTGTGAGGTAACTTTCAGGGATCTGTGGACATGTACCCCCAGATCCCTCTGCTCCTCCACACTACCAAGTATCCTGTCATTTACTTTGTACTGTGGCTTGGGTTGAACTCCATCCGCCACTTCTCTGCCCACTTCTGCATACTATCAATGTCTCTCTGCAATCTTTGACAATCTTCTACACTATCTACAACACCACCAACCATTGTGTCGTCTGCAAACTTGCCAACCCACCCTTCTACCCCCACATCCAGGTAGTTAATAAAAATGACGAAATGTAGAGGTCCCAGAACAGATCCTTGTGGGACACCACTAGTCACAATCCTCCAGTCTGAATGTACTCCCTCCACTACGACCCTCTGCCTTCTGCAGGCAAGCCAATTCTGAATCCACCTGGCCAATCCTCCCTGGATCCCATGCCTTCTGACTTTCTGAATAAGCCTACCGTGTGGAACCTTGTCAAATGCCTTACGAAAATCCATATAGATCACATCCACTGCACTAGCCTCATCTATATGCCTGGTCACCTCCTCAAAGAACTCTATCAGGCTTGTTAGACACGATCTGCCCTTCACAAAGCCATGCTGACTTTTAAAATGTAAAAGTCATGTTGAGGTGAGTTTAACAGGTGTCATTACAGCATAGCTAACGTTATTTAAACTAGCTGGCTAGCTGCTAAGGAGCTACGGTATTGATGTCCTACGTGATGAGGCCAAACTCCTTGCTTAAAGTTGTAATAGAATAAACATGATAATATAATATAAGGCCATATTTTAATGTCACATTTGCTGCATATACCCAACTTGGTTTACAGATTAGACAAAATAACTAAACGAAGTATTACATACACCCTTGGAGGTCGACGGGGCGGGGGGGGGGTGGGGGCGCTACCTCCCTGAAATGGTGGTGATACCTCCCTGAAATGAGTTTTTGCAGGGTGTGATGTCTGTTACTGGTTTTAGCTGAAAACAATAAAAATATTAACAGACACGTGATTATAGTGAAGTGAATGCAGAGGGGATTCAACATGCAGTTTGTTCAGATGGACATTTATTACAAATCAGGTGGTAACATGACATTTCTTCAGTCAAGCAGAGTAGACATTGAGATTTTGCATCAAAATTTGCTCTATTATGAATGGAATGCATGGGTTCTGTAGTGTTAAGCATTTCTCCGGAACAGGTTTATCTTATAGAAACATAGAAACATAGAAAATAGGTGCAGGAGTAGGCCATTCGGCCCTTTGAGCCTGCACCGCCATTTATTATGATCATGGCTGATCATCCAACTCAGAACCCCACCCCAGCCTTCCCTCCATACCCCCTGACCCCCGTAGCCACAAGGGCCATATCTAACTCCCTCTTAAATATAGCCAATGAACTGGCCTCAACTGTTTCCTGTGGCAGAGAATTCCACAGATTTACCACTCTCTGTGTGAAGAAGTTTTTCCTAATCTCGATCCTAAAAGGCTTCCCCTCTATCCTCAAACTGTGGCCCCTCGTTCTGGACTTCCCCAACATCGGGAACAATCTTCCTGCATCGAGCCTGTCCAATCCCTTTAGGATTTTATACGTTTCAATCAGATCCCCCCTCAATCTTCTAAATTCCAACGAGTACAAGCCCAGTTCATCCAATCTTTCTTCATATGAAAGTCCTGCCATCCCAGGAATCAATCTGGTGAACCTTCTTTGTACTCCCTCTATGGCAAGGATGTCTTTCCTCAGATTAGGGGACCAAAACTGCACACAATACTCCAGGTGTGGTCTCACCGAGGCCTTGTACAACTGCAGTAGTACCTCCCTGCTCCTGCACTCGAATCCTCTCGCTATAAATGCCAGCATACCATTCGCCTTTTTCACCGCCTGCTGTACCTGCATGCCCACTTTCAATGACTGGTGTATAATGACACCCAGGTCTCGTTGCACCTCCCCTTTTCCTAATCGGCCACCATTCAGATAATAATCTGTTTTCCTATTTTTGCCACCAAAGTGGATAACTTCACATTTATCCACATTAAATTGCATCTGCCATGAATTTGCCCACTCACCCAACCTATCCAAGTCACCCTGCATCCTCTTAGCATCCTCCTCACAGCTAACACTGCCACCCAGCTTCGTGTCATCCACAAACTTGGAGATGCTGCATTCAATTCCCTCATCCAAGTCATTAATATATATTGTAAACAACTGGGGTCCCAGCACTGAGCCTTGCGGTACCCCACTAGTCACCGCCTGCCATTCTGAAAAGGTCCCGTTTATTCCCACTCTTTGCTTCCTGTCTGCTAACCAATTCTCCACCCACACCAATACCTTACCCCCAATACCGTGTGCTTTAAGTTTGCACACTAATCTCCTGTGTGGGACTTTGTCAAAAGCCATTTGAAAATCCAAATATACCACATCCACTGGTTCTCCCCTATCCACTCTACTAGTTACATCCTCAAAAAATTCTATGAGATTCGTCAGACATGATTTTCCTTTCACAAATCCATGCTGACTTTGTCCAATGATTTCACCCCTTTCCAAATGTGCTGTTATCACATCCTTGATAACTGACTCCAGCAGTTTCCCCGCCACTGACGTTAGGCTAACCGGTCTATAATTCCCCGGTTTCTCTCTCCCTCCTTTTTTAAAAAGTGGGGTTACATTAGCCACCCTCCAATCCTCAGGAACTAGTCCAGAATCTAACGAGTTTTGAAAAATTATCACTAACACATACACTATGTCTTGAGCTACTTCCTTAAGCACTCTAGGATGCTGACCTTCTGGCCCTGGGGATTTATCTGCCTTCAACCCCTTCAATTTACCTAACACCACTTCCCTACTAACATGTATTTCGCTCAGTTCCTCCATCTCACTGGACCCTCTGTCCTCTACTATTTCTGGAAGATTATTTATGTCCTCCTTAGTGAAGACAGAACCAAAGTAATTATTCAACTGGTCTGCCATGTCCTTGCTCCCCATAATCAATTCACCTGTTTCTGTCTGCAGGGGACCTACATTTGTCTTTACCAGTCTTTTCCTTTTTACATATCTATAAAAGCTTTTACAATCCGTTTTTATGTTCCCTGCCAGTTTTCTCTCATATTCTTTTTTTCCCTTCCTAATTAAGCCCTTTGTCCTCCTCTGCTGAACTCTGAATTTCTCCCCGTCCTCAGGTGAGCCACTTTCTCTGGCTAATTTGTATGCTTCTTCTTTGGAATTGATACTATCCCTAATTTCTCTTCTCAGCCACGGGTGCACTACCTTCCTTGATTTATTCTTTTGCCAAAATGGGATGAACAATTGTTGTAGTTCATCCATGCAACCTTTAAATGCTTGCCATTGCATATCCACCGTCAATCCTTTAAGTGTCATTTGCCAGTCTATCTTAGCTAATTCACGTCTCATACCTTCAAAGTTACCCCTCTTTAAGTTCAGAACCTTTGTTTCTGAATTAACTATGTCACTCTCCATCTTAATGAAGAATTCCACCATATTATGGTCACTCTTACCCAAGTGGCCTCTCACGACAAGATTGCTAGTTAACCCTTCCTCATTGCTCAAAACCCAGTCCAGAATAGCCTGCTCTCTAGTTGGTTCCTCGACATGTTGGTTCAAAAAACCATCCCGCATACATTCCAAGAAATCCTCTTCCTCAGCACCTTTACCAATTTGGTTCACCCAATCTACATGTAGATTGAAGTCACCCATTATAACTGCTGTTCCTTTATTGCACACATTTCTACTTTCCTGTTTAATACCATTTCCGACCTCACTACTACTGTTAAGTGGCCTGTACACAACTCCCACCAGCGTCTTCTGCCCCTTAGTGTTATGCAGCTCTACCCATATCGATTCCACATCTTCCCGGCTTATGTCCTTCCTTTCTATTGCGTTAATCTCTTCTTTAACCAGCAACGCCACCCCACCTCCCCTTCCTTCATGTCTATCCCTCCTGAATATTGCATATCCCTGAACGTTGAGCTCCCATCCCTGGTCACCCTGGAGCCATGTCTCTGTGATCCCAACTATATCATAATCATTAATAACAATCTGTACTTTCAATTCATCCACCTTATTACGAATGCTCCTTGCATTGACACACAAGGACAAGTCTAAGGTGTACTGTAGGGTCGTGCGGACTGTTCACTTTTTTCCCCCGTTTCATTCTTACGCAAAAGACTGACAATCGAGTGAGATATATTTCTGCCGATGTCCCCAGATCCTAACCCTCTCCATCATTAATGAAAGGGGCGTGGCGGTGACGAGAGCGGGAATATGGTGAATAAAATAGAAATAAAAGGAAAGATTAGTTTAATAATTGGTACGAGGTGGAGGTCGCAGGCTTCGGAGGCCGAAGTGTCTGATCCCGTGCTGTGTCTCTCTCGATCTCTAAACCAGTTTTATTCTCTCCGCTGCAACGTTCGCCGATCATGCTGTCACATACCCCGTGACGGGAATAAAGAACCAGCAGAGGTGGATAACACTTTGGAGACCAGTATTGCTATTAACCAATAATATTTATTAGTAACTACGCAATACAGTAATATAAATGGAGATAAATCAAACAGGTTAGCAATGATTATATCAGTAAGTGTGGAAATATATATGATAAACCAAGCTTCTTCAAGTCTAGGGGTAAAAAGATACAGTCTTAAGATGATGAGTAAAGTTCAGTTTAGTTCGTAGTGTTGAGTTAAGTAGTGATGGAGAGAAGAGAGAGAGGGAGAGATTTGAGTCCTCAGTTGAGCTGACCCCGTTGATCTTCCCGTTGTCCTCCAAAATACTTCAAAAGTCACCGACTGTGACCACAACAAAGGGGACCGGTTTTCTGTGGTGGAGCAATCAACCCAGGCAAAGGTTGGACACATGGACAACTCCCCACCGATCAACCTCTTTTCTCACTGTAAGAGCCAACTAATCGATCTGACTGATCGATCCTCGAAAAACCCACTTTTTCTGCGGGCACATCAAAGCTCATTGTGTCCAAAACATGTGTCTGAGGTCTATGTCATCTGACCTCCTATTTATCTCACCGCACTGTGTATCAACTGTCAGTCAAATAACTCCTCCTTCCTTTCTCTGTGTAAGAAATGCACAAGCAGGCAAATGTCCTTGAGAAGTATAAAGCACGCTGCCGAAAAATCATAACATTGATTGTCCATCAAATAAGCAGCCTTCGGTCACCATAGCAACTTACGAGCTGCTCGGTGCTATCTCCAACTCAGCAGAAATCCAAAAGTTAGTCAGTTCTTTCTCGTGCCTTAAAGTGACAGTCCAACAATTAGTCTTCGTTTCTCTCTCTTTCTTTCTCTCTCTCTTTTCAAAACAACATGTCGGTGTTAAATACCTCTCTCTCTCTTTTCAAAAACACAGTTCATGGGGGTAATTGGGCACAGTTCATAGGGGTAATTCAGGACCTCGTCACAATGCCTTTTCTGTAGTTTCAAGATGAAAACTTACAATCCACATTCAACAAAGATATAGGCCTATAAGATGCACGTTCAGTAGGATCCTTATCTTTTTTGAGAATTAGGGAAATAGAAGCTCGATAAAAAGATTGTGGTAATTTACCTATAGATACTGCATCCCTAAAAAATCTATATAGCCAAGGAGTCAGTATAGTAGAGAAAGATTTAAAAAATTCTACTGTATATCTATCTGGTCCGGGTGCTTTACCTGAGTTCATGGAAGAAATAGCATTTTTTATTTCTTCTACCGTAATAGGTACATCTAGTTTTAAACGTTCATTTGATGATAATTTTGGACTATTCAATTTTTTAAAAAAAATCATGCATTATAGCGGAGTCATAATTTCAATTCTTATCCCCATTCCCGGTTCGACATGTCCCGGTCCTCTTCTTCTGCCACGATGAGGGCCTCTCAGGCTGGAGGTCTAACACCTTACATTTTGTTTGGGTAACCTCCAATCTTACGGCATGAAGATGGATATCTCCATCTTCCAGTATTTCTACTCCACATTCTGTCTTCTTCATTTTCGCATTCTGGCCTCTCACTCTTCTCCTCTGCTGCGTGTCACCACCCGCTGATGCCGATACTCCTTGTCTTTCTCCTACAACCCACTCTCCACTCCTATCAGATTCATACATCTCCAGGCCTTTGTCTTTTCCACCTATCACCCTCCAGCCACATTTCGTGCCCTACCTTCAACCGTATAGCTTCACCTACCACCTTTTAGCTTGTCTCGCCAAAACTCCCCCCCCCCCCCGCCGACACACACACACACACACACACACACACACACACACCTCTGTCTCTGGCGTCTTCCACTTTTCTCCTGTGCGGCTTGAAAAGTTAACTGTTTATTCATTACCACAGATGCTGCCTGACCTGCTGAGTTACTCCAGAATGTTGTCTGTGCATCAGATCGATACAGTCTATCACCTGGTAAACCAGCTCCCATCAAGTGGCACACTGCTATGAAGCAAAGTATTTCAATCGCGTTCAAATGACCCTCGAATCAAACCGATAGGGCATCTGCATTCATTACATTTGTGCCCGCAGACAATTAGTCGAGTTGTTAATAGTGAGATAGATCGTTGTATTTACATATTTGACATTCTGAACTTCATTTTCACTTTAAATATATCACAACATTGTGTAATCTGTTTCATTTATCTCTTGTTGCATGACATGCTACATCGATGTATGTACGGTCTGAACTGAATAGCTCACAAGAGAGCATTTCGCTGGTGTCTAGATACTGGGTGAAGTAATAAGCCCATGTGCCATTGGTTATGGGATGAAATTGATCAGTTTGACAGATGGACAGCGAAGGGCAGACAGGGATCAATACTGAGGTTTGTGGTGATTACCTTCCACGGGTGAGTAGGGCTGGGATATTCATAGAGGGTGATGGGGTTCTCAAGAGTGCTAATGTCGAAAAGACAAGGAAATAGGAGTTCAAACATCAGTGGAGGTGGTGATGCGGATTGATAACGTAGTTTTCAATACATTCCGAAGACCTGCCACACTGATGGGAAAGGTCCTGATGCAATAACACATAATAGAATTTAGAACATAGAAAACCTACAGCAAAATACAGACCCTTTGGCCTATAAACCTGTGCTGAACGTGCCCTACTTAGAACTACTTCGGCTTTACCCATAGCCCTCTATTTTTCCTAAGCTCCATGTAGACATTCAGGAGTCTCTTAAAAGACCCTATTGTTGCTGCCTCCAGAACCGCCGCTGGCAGTCCATTCCACGCACTCGTGACACTCTACGTAAAAATCTTATCCCTGCCATCTCCTCTGTACCTACTTCCAAGTACCTTAAAGCTATGTCCTCTCGTGCTAGCCATTTCAGCCATGGGGAAAAGGCTCTGACAATCCACACGATCAATGCCTCTCAATATCTTGTACACATCTATCAGGTCACCTCTCATCCTCCGTCGCTCCAAAGAGAAAAGGTCGAGTTCACTCAACCTATTCTCATAAGGCATGGTCCCCAATCCAGGCAACATCCTTGTAAATCTCCTCTGCACCCTTTCTATGGTTTCTACGTCCGGCCTGTAGTGAGGCAAACGGAAATGAGCACCGTACTCCAAGTCGAGTCCGACCAGGGTCCTATATAGCTGCAACATTATCTGTCGGCTCTTAAACTCAATGTTATGATTAATGAAGGCCAATGCATTATACGTCTTCTTAACCACAGAGTCAACCTGCGTAGCAGCTTTGAGCGTCCTATGGACTCCGACCCCAAGATCCCTCTGATCCTCACACTGCCAAGAGTCTTACCATTAATACTATATTCTCTCATCATATTTAACCTACCAAAATGAACCACCTCACACTTATCTGGGTTGAACGCCATCTGCCACTTCTCTGCCCAGTTTTCCATGATATTAATATCCCGTTGTAACCTCTGACAGCCATCCATACTGTCCACAACACACCTTATTTGTGTCATCAGCAAATTTACAAACCCATCCCTCCACTTCCTCATCCAGGTTATTTATAAAAATCACGAAGTGTAGGGGTCCCAGAGCAGATCCCTAAGGCGCACCAGTGGTCACCGGGCTCCATGTAGAATATGACCCGTCTACAACCACTCTTTGCCTTCTTATGTTCTCAATAAGCTTTGTATGGTGTACCTTATCAAATGCCTTGCTACAATCCATATACACTAGATCTACGGTGCTAACTTCATCAATGTGTTTAGTGACATCCTCAAAAATTCAATCAGACTTGCCTTTGACAAAGCTATGCTGACGATTCATAATCATATTTTGTCTCTCCAAATGTTTATAAATCCTGCGTCTCAGCATCTTTTCCATTAACTCACCCACCACTGAGGTAAGACTCACTGGCCCATCGTCTCTTTCCGTACTCCCTTTCTTGAGTAAGGGAACGACATCCACAACCCTCCAATCCTCCGGTACCTCTCCTGTCCTCATTGATGATACGAAGATCATTACCAGAGGCTCAGCTATCTCTTCCTTCGCTTCCCACAGTCGCCTGGGGTGCATTCCGTCTGGTCCCGGTGACTTATACAGCTTGATGCTTTCGAAAAGCTCCAGCACATCCTCTTCCTTAATATATACATGCTCAACCTTTTCATGGCACTGGAAGTCATCCCTACAATCGCCAATATCCTGTTCCGTAGTGAATACTGAAGCAAAGTATTCATTAAGTCCCTCCGTTATTTCGTCCGGTTCCATACACACTTTTCCACTATCACACTTGATGGCCCTATTCTCTCACGTCTTATCATCTTGCTCTTCACATACTTGTAGAACACCTTGGGTTTTTGCTTAACACTGTCCGCCAAGGCCTTCTCATGGCCCCTTCTGGCTCTCCTAATTTCATTCTTAAACTCCTTCCTGCTATCCTTATAATCTTCTGGATTCCCATCATTACCTAGTTGTTTGAACCTTTCATAAGCTCTTCTTTTCTTCTTGATTCGATTTACAACAGCCTGTGTACACCACGGATCTTGTACCATACCATCCTTTCCATGTCTCATTGGAACGTACCTACTCTGAACCTCACGCAAATATCCCGTGAACATTTGCGATATTTCTTCCGTAGGTTTCCCTGATAAAATCTGTTGGCAATTTATGCTTTCAAGTTCCTGCCTGATAGCCTCATATTTCCCCTTAATCCAATTAAACGTTTTCCTAACTTGTCTGTTCCTATCCCTCTCTAATGCCATGGTAAAGGAGATAGAATTCTGATCACTATCTGCAAAATGCTCTCCCACTGAGAGACCTGACGAATGACCAGGATCATTTTCCAATACCAGCTCAACTCCAGCCTCTTCTCTTGTAGGCTTACCTACATATTGTGTCAAGAAAGCTTCCTGGACACACCTGACAAACTCTACCCCATCTATACCCCTTACCAGAAAACCATACAAACCATAGAAAAACTACAGTACAGAAAGAGGCCTTTTGGCCCTTCTTGGCTGTACCGAACCATTTTCTGCCTAGTCCCACTGACCTGCACACGGACCATATCCCTCCATACACTTCCCATCCATGTATCTGGCCAATTTATTCTTAAATGTTAAAAAAGAACCCGCATTTACCACCTCGTCTGGCAGCTCATTCCATACTCCCACCACTCTCTGTGTGAAGAAGCCCCCCCTAATGTTCCCTTTAAACTTTTCCCCCCTCACCCTTAACCCATGTCCTCTGGTTTTTTTCTCCCCTTGCCTCAGTGGAAAAAGCCTACTT
This sequence comes from Mobula hypostoma, assembly GCF_963921235.1. Taxonomy (NCBI): domain Eukaryota; kingdom Metazoa; phylum Chordata; class Chondrichthyes; order Myliobatiformes; family Myliobatidae; genus Mobula; species Mobula hypostoma. The sequence goes on along the minus strand of NW_026948112.1, from coordinate 50,506 downwards.
GCATTCACTCTATCTATACCCATCATAATTTTATATACCTCGATCAAATCTCCCCTCATTCTTCTACGCTCCAGGGAATAAAGTCCTAACCTATTCAACCTTTCTCTGTAACTGAGTTTCTCAAGTCCCGGCAACATCCTTGTAAACATTCTCTGCACTCTTTCAACCTTATTTATATCCTTCCTGTAATATGGTAACCAAAACTGAACACAATACTCCAGATTCGGCCTCACCAATGCCTTATACAACCTCATCATAACATTCTAGCTCTTATACTCAATACTTTGATTAATAAAGGCCAATGTACCAAAAGCACTGTTTACGACCCTATCTACCTGCGATGCCAATTTTAGGGAATTTTATATCTGTATTCCCAGATCCCTCTGTTCTACTGCACTCCTCAGTGCCTTACCATTAACCCTGTATGTTCTACCTTGGTTTGTCCTTCAAACGTGCAATACCTCACACTTGTCTGTGTTAAACTCCATCTGCCATTTTTCAGCCCATTTTTCCAGCTGGTCCAAGTCCCTCTGCAGGCTCTGAAAACCTTCCTCACTGTCCACTACACCTCCAATCTCTGTATCATCAGCAAATTTGCTGATCCAATTTACCACATTATCATCCAGATCATTGATATAGATGAGAAATAACAATGGACCCAGCACTGATCCCTGTGGCACACCGCTAGTCACAGGCCTCCACTCGGAGAAGCAATTCTCTACTACCGCTCTTTGGCTTCTACCATTGAGCCAATGTCTAATCCAATTTACCACCTCTCCATGTATACCTAGCGACTGAATTTTCCTAACTAACCTCCCATGCGGGACCTTGTCAAAAGCCTTAGTGAAGTCCATGTAGACAATATCCACTGCCTTCCCTTCATCCACTTTCCTGGTAACCTCCTGGAAAAACTCCAATAGATTGGTCAAACATGACCTACCACGCACAAAGCCATGTTCACTCTCCCTAGTAAGTCCCTGTCTATCTAAATGCTTGTAGATTCTGTCTCTTAGTACTCCCTCCAATAACTTACCTACTACCGACATTAAACTTACCGGCCTATAATTTCCTGGGTTACTTATCGATCCTTTTTTAAACAACGGAACAACATGAGCCACTCTCCAATCTTCCGGCACCTCACCTGTAGACAGCGACATTTTAAATATTTCTGCCAGGGCCCCTGCAATTTCAACACTAGTCTCCTTCAGGGTCCGAGGGAACACCCTGTCAGGTCCCGGGGATTTATCTACTTTAATTTTCCTCAAGACAGCAAGCACCTCCTCCTTTTCAATCTGTACAGTTTCCATGATCTCACTACTTGTTTCCCTTAACTCCATAGACTTCATGCCAGTTTCTTTAGCAAATACAGACGCAAAAAACCTATTTAAGATCTCCCCCATTTCCTTTGGTTCAGCACATAGCCGACCACTCTGATCTTCAAGAGGACCAATTTTATCCCTCACAATCCTTTTGCTCTTAATATACCTGTAAAAGCTCTTTGGATTATCCTTCACTTTGACTGCCACAGCAACCTCATGTCTTCTTCTAGCCCTCCTGATTTCTTTCTTAAGTATTTTCTTGCACTTCTTATACTCCTCAAGCACCTTATTTACTCCGTTTCCTATAAATGTCATAAAACTCCCTCTTTTTCTTTATCAGAGTTGCAATATCCCTTGAGAACCAAGGTTGCTTAATCCTATTCACTTTGCCTTGAACTTAAAGAGGGGTAACTTTGAAGGTATGAGACGTGAATTAGCTAAGATAGGCTGGCAAATGACACTTAAAGGATTGACGGTGGATATGCAATGGCAAGCATTTAAAGATTGCATGGATGAACTACAACAATTGTTCATCCCATTTTGGCAAAAGAATAAATCAAGGAAGGTAGTGCACCCGTGGCTGAGAAGAGAAATTAGGGATAGTATCAATTCCAAAGAAGAAGCATACAAATTAGCCAGAGAAAGTGGCTCACCTGAGGACTGGGAGAAATTCAGAGGTCAGCAGAGGAGGACAAAGGGCTTAATTAGGAAGGGAAAAAAAGATTATGAGAGAAAACTGGCAGGGAACATAAAAACTGACTGTAAAAGCTTTTATAGATATGTAAAAAGGAAAAGACTGGTAAAGACAAACGTAGGTCCCCTACAGACAGAAACAGGTGAATTGATTATGGGGAGCAAGGACATGGCAGACCAATTGAATAATTACTTTGGTTCTGTCTTCACTAAGGAGGACATAAATAATCTTCCAGAAATAGTAGGGGACAGAGGGTCCAGTGAGATGGAGGAACTGAGCGAAATACATGTTAGTAGGGAAGTGGTGTTAGGTAAATTGAAGGGATTAAAGGCAGATAAATCCCCAGGGCCAGATGGTCTGCATCCCAGAGTGCTTAAGGAAGTAGCCCAAGAAATAGTGGACGCATTAGTGATAATTTTTAAAAACTCGTTAGATTCTGGACTAGTTCCTGAGGATTGGAGGGTGGCTAATGTAACCTCACTTTTTAAAAAAGGAGGGAGAGAGAAACCGGGGAATTATAGACCGGTTAGCCTAACGTCGGTGGTGGGGAAACTGCTGGAGTCAGTTATCAAAGATGTGATAACAGCACATTTGGAAAGCGGTGAAATCATTGGACAAAGTCAGCATGGATTTGTGAAAGGAAAATCATGTCTGACGAATCTCATAGAATTTTTTGAGGATGTAACTAGTAGAGTGGATAGGGGAGAACAAGTGGATGTGGTATATTTGGATTTTCAAAAGGCTTTTGACAAGGTCCCACACAGGAGATTAGTGTGCAAACTTAAAACAAACGGAATTGGGGGTACAAAGAAGGTTCACCAGATTGATTCCTGGGATGGCAGGACTTTCATATGAAGAAAGACTGGATGAACTAGGCTTGTACTCATTGGAATTTAGAAGATTGAGGGGGGATCTGATTGAAACGTATAAAATCCTAAAGGGATTGGACAGGCTAGATGCAGGAAGATTGTTACCGATGTTGGGGAAGTCCAGAATGAGGGGTCAGAGTTTGAGGATAAAGGGGAAGCCTTTTAGGACCGAGATTAGGAAAAACTTCTTCACACAGAGAGTGGTGAATCTGTGGAATTCTCTGCCACAGGAAACAGTTGAGACCGGTTCATTGGCTATATTTAAGAGGGAGTTAGATATGGCCCTTGTGGCTATGGGGATCAGGGGGTATGGAGGGAAGGCTGGTGCAGGGTTCTGAGTTGGATGATCAGCCAGGATCATAATAAATGGCGGTGCAGGCTCGAAGGGCCGAATGGCCTACTCCTGCACCTATTTTCTATATTTCTATGTTAATCCTGACAGGAACATACAAACTGTGCTCTCTCAAAATTTCTCCTTTGAAGGCTTCCCACCTACCGATCACACCTTTACCAGAGAACAACCTGTCCCAATCCACGCTTTTTAGATCCTTTCTCATTTCTTCAAATTTGGCCTTCTTCCAGTTCAGAACCTCAACACTAGGGCCAGATCTATCCTTGTCCATGATCAAGTTGAAACTAATGGTGTTATGATCACTGGAACGAAAGTGCTCCCCTACGCAGACTTCCGTCACTTGTCCTAACTCGTTTCCTAACAGGAGATCCAATAGTGCATCCCCTCCAGTTGGTCCCTCTATATATTGATTTAGAAAATTTTCCTGAACACATTTTACAAACTCTAATCCATCTAGACCCCTAACAGTATGGGAGTCCCAATCAATATATGGAAAATTAAAATCCCCTCCCACCACAACTTTATGTTTCCTGCAGTTGCCAGCTACCTCTCTGCAGATTTGCTCTTCCAATTCTCGTTGACTATTGGGTGGTCTGTAATACAATCCCACTAATGTGGCCATACCTTTCCTGTTTCTCAGCTCCACCCATAAGGACCCAGTAGACAAGCCCTCTAATCTGTCCTGCATGAGCACTGCTGTAATATTTTCCCTAACAAGCAATGCCACTCATTCCTCTGCCTCGATCACATCTGAAACATCGGAACCTTGGAATATTAAGCTGCCAGTCCTGCCCCTCCTGTAGCCATGTTTCACTAATTGCTACAATGTCATAATTCCACGTGTCAATCCACGCCCTCAACTCATCTGCCTTCCCCGCAATACTCCTAGCATTGAAGTATATGCACCTCAGAAGATTTTTACCACCACTCACAACCTTTCTATCAGCGGATTTGCTTGAACTTTTAACATCATTTATTTTCAACCCAGCCCCACTGTCAGCTCTGGCATTCTGGTTCCCATCACCCTGCAAATCTAGTTTAAAGCCTCCCCAATAGCACTAACAAACCTCTCTGAAAGGATATTGGTCCCCCTGTAGTTCAAGTGTAACCCGTCTCTCTTGTACAGGTCCTACCTGCCCCAGAAGAGGTCCCAATGATCCTGAAATCTGAAACCCTGCCCCCTACACCAGTTCCTCAGCCACTTGTCCATCCTCCAGAGCATCCTATTCCTATCCTCACTGGCATGTAGCACAGGTAGCAGTCCTGAGATTACCACCCTTGAGGTCCTGCTTTTCAACTTCCTACTAAGCTCTCCATACTCACTCTCCAGGACCTCCTCACTCTTCCTTGCTATGTCATTGCCTCACTCTTCCTTGCTATGTCATTGGTACCGATGTGCACCACGACATCTGGCTAATCACCCTCCCACTTCAGAATGTCATGCAAGCGATCAGAGACATCCTTGACCCTGGCACCCGGGAGGCAACAAACCATCCTGGATTCTCTGTCACGACCATAGAACCTCCTATCTGTATCTCTAACTATCGAGTTCCCTATCACTACCGCTCTCCTCTTTTTCCACCCTCCCTTCTGCACTGCAGAGCCAGACTCAGTGCCAGAGATCCGGCTACTGCAGCTTGTCCCAGGTAAGTCATCCCCCGCAACAGTATCCAATGCGGTATACTTGTTGTTGAGGGGAATTGGCACAGGGGAACCCTGCTCTGCCTGCCCTTTCCTCTTCCCTCGCCTGACAATGACCCAATTTCCTGTCCTCTGCTCCTTTGGCGGAACTACCTCCCTGTAGCTACTATCTATAATCTCCTCATTCTCCAGAATGATCCGCAGGTCATCCAGCTCCTGTTCCAGTTCCCTAACGCGGTTTGTTAGGAGCTGCAGCTGGATGCACTTCTTGCAGGTGTCGTTGTCAGGGATACCGGAGGGCTCCCTGACTTCCCACATCCTACAAGAGGAGCATTCCAACATCCTGCCTGGCATTCTCTCTACTCTAAACAATCTGAACAAAAAACTTACCGAACCTACCCCGGCCTCTGCCTGTACTCGCCGAAGTCTGTTGAGCCAAAGCTGTCCCACTCTGACTTAGTCCACTCCGACGATGGCCGCTGTATATGACGCAAACAACAGGAATTCTGCAGATGCTGGAAATTCAAGCAACATACATCAAAGTTGCTGGTGAATGCAGCAGGCCAAGCAGCATCTATAGGAAGAGGTGCAGTCGACGTTTCAGGCCGAGACCCTTCGTCAGGACTAACTGAAGGAAGAGTGAGTAAGGGATTTGAAAGCTGGAGGGGGAGGGGGAGATGCAAAATGATAGGAGAAGACAGGAGGGGGAGGGATGGAGCCGAGAGCTGGACAGGTGATAGGCAAAAGGGGATACGAGAGGATCATGGGACAGGAGGTCCGGGAAGAAAGACAAGGCATGAACATCGACTTCTCTAACTTCCGCTAAGGCCCCACCTCCCCCTCGTACCCCATCTGTTACTCATTTTTATGCACACATTCTTTCTCTCACTTTCCTTTTTCTCCCTCTGTCCCTCTGAATATACCTCTTGCCCATCCTCTGGGTCTCCCCCCCCCCCTTGTCTTTCTTCCCGGACCTCCTGTCCCATGATCCTCTCGTATCCCCTTTTGCCTATCACCTGTCCAGCTCTCGGCTCCATCCCTCCCCCTCCTGTCTTCTCCTATCATTTTGCATCTCCCCCTCCCCCTTCAGCTTTCAAATCCCTTACTCACTCTTCCTTCAGTTAGTCCTGACGAAGGGTCTCGGCCTGAAACGTCGACTGCACCTCTTCCTATAGATGCTGCTTGGCCTGCTGCGTTCACCAGCAACTTTGATGTATGTTGCTGTATATGACGGTCTGTTTTCAAACCTTGGTCGCGCTACGTCACGCGCCTGCACAGTACAGACCCTTCTCCCCGAGCAGTGTTTAAAAAAAAAACGACTTTTTCTCCGCGATTTCTTCATTCCCTTCTCAGCTGCTTGCTTCGACTGAAACAAGAACTGTTGAAAATATTCTCTTTTTAAACCTTGGCGCTCTACGTCAAGCGCCTGCGCAGTGCAGACCCTTCTTTCCGAGCAGTGTTTAAAAAGAAAACGAATTTTTCTACCGGATTTCTTCACTCCCTTCTCAGCTGCTTGCTTCGACTCTAGGGAGAAGCCAGCCAGTATTTGGGGAATTAAAAAATCCCTGTTATTATTACTCCGTTCCAGTGCCTGTCTTCCAATCTGCTCCTTGATGTCCCTGTTTCTACTGTGCGGTCTATAAATACACGCAGTAGAGTTATTGACCCCTTCCTATTCCTAACTTCCACCCACAGACTCCGTAGACGACCACTCCATGACTTTATCCTTTTCCGTAGCTGTGGCGCTATCTCTGATGAACAGTGCCACGCACCCACCTCTTTTGCCAGACCTCCCTATCCTTCCTGAATGATCTAAAGCCTGGCACTTGAAGTAGCCATTCCCGCCCCTGCACCATCCAAGTCTCTGCAATGGCCACAACATCATAACTCCAAGTGCTGATCCACGCTGTAAGCTCATCCGCTTTTCTCATAATACTCCTCGCATTGAAATAGACACATCTCAAGCCATCGGTCTGTACGTGTCCCTTCTCTATTACCTGCCTATCCTCCCTTTCGCACTGTCTCCAAGCTTTCTCTATTTGTGAGCCAACCTCCCTTTCCTCCGTCACTTCAGTTCGGTTCCCACCTTCAGCAATTCTAGCTTAAGCATTTCCCAATAGCCTTAGCAAACCTTCCCTGCGCCAGAAGAGGTCCCAATAATCCAGAAAGTGGAAGTGGAGGGATGGGTTCGTAAGTTTGCTGATGACACAAAGGTTGGTGGTGTTGTGTATAGTGTGGAGGGCTGTCAGAGGTTACAGCGGGACATTGATAGGATGCATAACTGGGCTGAGAAGTGGCAGATAGAGTTCAACACAGATAAGTGTGAAGTGGTTCATTTTGTTGTGTCAAATATGATGGCAGAATATAGTATTAATGATAAGACTCTTGGCAGTGTGGAGGATCAGAGGGATCTGGGGGTCCGAGTCCACAGGACACTCAAAGTTGCTGCGCAGATTGACTCTGTGGTTAAGAAGGCATACGGTGCATTCGCCTTCATCAATCATGGTACTCAGTTTAGGAGACGACAGGTAATGTTGCAGCTATATAGGACACTGTTTAGACTTCACTTGGAGTTTTGTGCTCAGTTCTGGTTGCCTCACTACAGGAAGGATGTGGAAACCATAGAAAGGGTGCTGAGGAGATTTACAAGGATGTTACCTGGTTACCTGGTTTGACGGGCATGCCGTATGAGAATAGGTTGAGTGAACTTGGCCTTTTCTCCTTGGAGTGACGGAGAATGAGAAGTGACCTGATGGAGGTGTATTTGATGATGAGAGACATTGATCGTGTGGATATTCAGAGTTTTTTTTCCCCCAGGGTTGAAATGTCTAACACGACAGGGAACAAGTTTAAGGTACGGAGGAGATGCCAGGGGTCTTTTTTTTATTTAGAGAGTGCTGAATGCGTGGAATGCGGTGGTGGAGGTGGATACGATAGGGTCCTTTAAGGGACTTCTGGATGGGTACATGGAGCTTTGAAAAATAGAGGGCTATGGGTAAACCTAGATAAATTCTAAGGTAAGTAATGTGCGGCAGAGCTTTGTGGGCTGGTGGGCCTGTATTGTGCTGGAGGCTTTCTATGTTTCTCTGTAACACAGACACAGAAGTTAGATTAGCACAGCACAGGAACAGGCCCCTCGGCCCACAATGATCATAGCTGAAAGGAAGTGGTTAAGTAAATTCGTAATCCAATGGTCATCTATATGAATGCATTATGCACTGAAAATATCTATATCCTTCCATTTTCCTCACATTCATGTACCTATTTGAGAGTGTCTTAAAAGTCTTTAATGTACCTGTCTCTACCACCAGCCCAGGTGCTCATTCCAGGCAGTAACAAATCTGTGTAAAAGAACTTGCCTTTCACACAGAGGCTGCCTTTCTCCTTTGAACTTACCCCCTCTCACAATGAATGCATGCCCTCTGGTTTTAGACATTTCAAACCCTCAAAAGAGATTCTGTCTGTCAACTCTGTCGGTACCTCTCATAATCTTATAAACTATCAGATTTTTACTTAGTTTCCACCGCTCCACAGAAAACAACCCAAGTTTGCCCCAGTTGATTTACAGTACGTCCCTTTGTATTCATTTCCAGATATACTGCTAACCACACCCATGTAGGCTTTCAGCCAGGTCGGTTATATACATCACAAACTGCAGAGGTGACAGTACTGATCCCTGCATAACACCACTAATCATAGACTTCCAGGTAGAATAGGTCCTTTCAACCACCACCCTCTGTCTCCAATGGGCAAGTCAGTTCTTAATCCAAGCGGCCAATTCACCACTGATCCCATGCATTTTAATCTTCTGGATAAGCCTCCCATGTAGGAATGTAGCTCCCAAGAAGGAAGTCTGAGAATCGGAGCAGGAGTGCGGAGGAAGACATTTTTGAGTTTTTCGGGTTTTTTTCCCATCGGCGTTCAGAGAGGCGGAACTGCACAGGCGTGTGATGTCGGGCAGTGAAGTGCAGAAGATTTAAAAGGAACAGACCCTCATACAGCGGGCAGCGTAGTTTGCGGGCGGCGGAGTGAGCCGGGAGCAGAGTGAAGGCTTAAGGGCTTCGGCTCACCGGGCTTAGGCGGAAACGGGCGAGGCGAGGAAGGTTTGGTATTCATTTTTTTTTGTTGTTATTTGAGGAGAGGGGCAGTATGAGTGTGAGGGCAGTTTGTTGTTCTCAGTGCCGGATGTGGGAGGCCCTGGAGTCTCCATGCCTCCCGGACGTCCACATCTGCACCAGGTGCGCCGAGATGCAGCTCCTAAGGGACCGCATTAAGGAACTGGAGCTGCAGCTCGATGACCTTCGTCTGGTCAGGCAGAGTGAGGAGTTGATAGAGAGCAGTTACAGGCAGGTGGTCACACCGGGGCCACGGGAGGCAGACCAGTGGGTCACGGTTAGGAGGGGGAAGGGGAAGAGTCAGGTAATAGAGAGTACCCTGGTGGCTGTGCCCCTTGACAATAGGTACTCCTGTTTGAGTACTGTTGGGGGGGACAGCTTACCTGGGGGAAGAGACAGTGACCGTGCCTCCGGCACAGAGTCCGGCCCTGTAGCTCAGAAGGGTAGGGAAAGGAAGAGGAGGGCAGTTGTGATAGGGGACTCGATAGTAAGGGGGTCAGATAGGCGATTCTGTGAACGTAGTCCAGAGACCCGGATGGTAGTTTGCCTCCCTGGTGCCAGGGTCCGGGATATTTCTGATCGTGTCCAAGATATCCTGAAGTGGGAGGGTGAGGAGCCAGAGGTCGTGGTACATATAGGTAACAATGACATAGGTAGGAAAAGGGAAGAGGTCCTGAAAGGAGAATATAGGGAGCTAGGAAGGGAGTTGAGAAAAAGGGCCGCAAAGGTAGTAATCTCGGGATTACTGCCTGTGTCACGCGACAGTGAAAGTAGGAATGCAATGAGGTGGAGGATAAATGCGTGGTTGAGGGATTGGAGCAGGGGGCAGGAATTCAAGTTTTTGGATCATTGGGATCTCTTTTGGCGCAGGCGTGACCTGTACAAAAAGGACGGGTTACACTTGAATCCTGTGGGGACCAATATCCTGGCAGGGAGATTAGCGAAGGCTACTGAGGTGACTTTAAACTAGAATGGTTGCGGGGTGGGAATCAAATTAAAGAGGCTAGGCGAGAGGAGGTTAGTTCACAACAGGGGGATGGGAACCAGCGCAGAGAGACAGAGGGGTGTAAAATGAGGGTAGAAGCAAAAAGTAGTAAGGTGAAAAGTAAAAGTGGCTGGCCGACAAATCCAGGGCAAGCATCAAAAAGGGCCACTTTTCAACATAATTGTATAAGGGCTAAGAGAGTTGTAAAAGCGCGCCTGAAGGCTTTGTGTGTCAATGCAAGGAGCATTCGTAACAAGGTGGAAGAATTAAAAGAGCAGATTGTTATTAATGAATATGATATAGTTGGGATCACAGAGACATGGCTCCAGGGTGACCAAGGATGGGAGCTCAACATTCAGGGATATTCAATATTCAGGAGGGATAGACATGAAAGAAAAGGAGGTGGGGTGGCGTTGCTGGTTAGAGAGAGATTAACGCAATAGAAAGGAAGGACATAATCCGGGAGGATGTGGAATCCATATGGGTAGAGCTGCATAACACTAAGGGGCAGAAAATGCTGGTGGGAGTTGTGTACAGGCCACCTAACAGTAGTAGTGAGGTTAGGGATGGTATTAAACAGGAAATTAGAAATGTGTGCAATAAAGGAACAGCAGTTAAAATGGGTGACTTCAATCTACATGTAGATTGGGTGAACCAAATTGGTAAGGGTGCTGAGGAAGAGGATTTCTTGGAATGCATGCAGGATGGTTTTTTAAACCAACATGTTGAGGAACCAACTAGAGAGCAGGCTATTCTAGATTGGGTATTGAGCAATGAGGAAGGGTTAATTAGCAATCTTGTCGTGAGAGACCCCTTGGGTAACAGTAACCATAATATGGTGGAATTCTTCATTAAGATGGAAAGTGACATAGTTAATTCAGAAACAAAGGTTCTGAACTTAAAGAAGGGTAATTTGAAGGTATGAGATGTGAATTAGCTAAGATAGACTGGCAAATGACACTTAAAGGGTTGACGGTGGATATGCAATGGCAAGCATTTAAAGATTGCATGGATGAACTACGACAATTATTCATCCCAGTTTGGCAAAAGAATAAATCAAGGAAGGTAGTGCACCCGTGGCTGACAAGGGAAATTAGGGATAGTATCAATTCCAAAAAAGCATACAAATTAGCCAGAAAAAGTGGCTCACCTGAGGACTGGGAGAAATTCAGAGTTCAGCAGAGGAGGACAAAGGGCTTAATTAGAAAGGGAAAAAAAGATTATGAGAGAAAACTGGCAGGGAACATAAAAACTGACTGTAAAAGCTTTTATAGATATGTGAAAAGAAACAGATTGGTTAAGACAAATGTAGGTCCCCTACAGACAGAAACAGGTGAATTGATTATGGGGAGCAAGGACATGGCAGACCAATTGAATAATTACTTTGGTTCTGTCTTCACTAAAGAGGACCTAAATAATCTTCCGGAAATAGTAGGGGACAGAGGGTCCAGTGAGATGGAGGAACTGAGGGAAATATATGTTAGTAGGGAAGTGGTGTTAGGTAAATTGAAGGGATTAAAGGCAGATAAATCCCCAGGGCCAGATGGTCTGCATCCCAGAGTGCTTAAGGAAGTAGCCCAAGAAATAGTGGATGCATTAGTGATAATTTTTCAAAACTCTTTAGATTCTGGACTAGTTCCTGAGGATTGGAGGGTGGCTAATGTAACCCCACTTTTTAAAAAAGGAGGGAGAGAGAAACCAGGGAATTATAGACCGGTTAGCCTAACATCGGTGGTGGGGAAACTGCTAGAGTCAGTTCCTCCCCCACTCTCTCCACCTTTCTCTCCCTCTCTCTCCACCTCCATCTCTCCCTTCTTTTGACCCCTCTCAACCCCATTTTCCACTCCCTTCCCTCCATCTCTCCCTTTTTCCACCGCTCTTACTCAATTTTCTCTCCTCTTTCTCATCTCTCCCACTTTTTCTCTCCTACTCTCTCTGCAACTTACGGACAGACACTCTCTCTATCCCCTCTCTCAAATGCTCTGACCTTCTCTTTTCTACTCTCTCCTGTTCCCTCTTGTCTTTGTCTGTGCACCCTCCTCTCTCTCACACTCTTCCCTATCCCTCAGGCTCTTTCTCCTCCCCCTCTCTCTCTCTCCACACTGTCACGCTCTCCCTACACCACACTCCAACTCAACATTATCCCACTTCCCCTCATACTTCCCTAACCCTCCCCGCACCCCTCTCTACCACTCCAGCTAACTCACTCTCAAACTCCCGCTCGTTCCCCCGGGATCAATAAAGTATGACTATGACTATTCTCCTCCACAGTGACCCTTCAACTTATGTCCACCTCTCCATCCCGCTCTACCGCACTCTAAATCTGCCCTTCACTCTTTCACTCCCAACCCATCCATTGCCCGCAGACTCACCCTACCCCACAGCCACACTCGCCTCCCCCACTCTCACACTCAATCTCGCTCTTTTTCCACTATCCCTCTCACCAAGGAAATAACCGTCCACCGCATCACGCTCGTCCTCACCTTCACTCTTCCATTCCCTCCCCCTCCCACTACCCTTACACTTCCCGTCGTCCTCTCCCTCTCTTTCCCCTAACTCTAAACCTCACCTTCAACCCCACCCTCAAACTCCTGCTCACAATTACGCTCAGCTTCTCGCTCACAATCACTTCCCCATCCCCCCCACACTCACCCTCACCTTCTCTCTCCCCTCACTATAAACCGTATTCTATTCCTCACCCTCATCCTTACATCTACAGCATTTAGATTGTAAGTGGTAATTGTAACTGAGAGGTTTGCAGGCTCCGTACTCTAGATAATTTTTTTTTATGTTAAAGAATGCTGTTAATGAGATGCAGTGGACTGATTTACTTCCAAGGAATAGTGAAGAATATTTTGTTGAGGAAATAGCAGATGATTGGAGTGTAATATAAATTAAACACTAGGTATTTTTAAAACATTACGTTACAGTATGAAATAGTCGTTCGTGCAGCAGAAATGGTTAAATAGAATATTAAAGCGTTAGTGTTTTTAGGAACCAACTAGACCTGATTTCAGTTGGAAAGCCGCTCCCTGTTCTAAGAAATGTGCTCGGACACGCAGCTTATTACACACAGACCCTGAGCTCAGAGTTATATATATATATAGATGACATTTTGGAAACGGAGCCAGGCGTTGGACTCAAAGATTCGCGATATAATGATGCAGCTCCGCGATGTAATGATGCAGCTCTATAAAACTCTGGTTAGGCCACACTTGGAGTACTGTGTCCGGTTCTGGTCACCTCACTGTAGGAAGGATGTGGAAGCATTGGGAAGGGTACAGAAGAGATTTACCAGGATGCTGCCTGGTTTAGAGAGTATGCATTATGATCAGAGAATACGGGAGCTAGGGCTTTACTCTTTGGAGAGAAGGAGGATGAGAGGATACATGATAGAGGCGTACAAGATAATAACATGAATAGATAGAGTGGATAGCCAGCGCCTCTTCCCTAGGTCACCACTGTTAAATACAAGTGGGCATGGCTTTAAGGTAAGGGGTGGGAAGTTCAAGGGGGATATTAGAGGAAGGTTTTTAACTCAGAGAGTGGCTGGTGCGTGGAATGCACTGTCTGAGTCAGTGGTGGAGGCAGATACACCAGTGAAGTTTAAGAGACTACTAGACAGGTATATGGAGGAATTTAAGGTGGGGGCTTATATGGGAGGCAGGGTTTGAGGTTCGGCACAACATTGTGCGCCGAAGGGCCTGTACTATGCTGTACTGTTCTATGTTCTATTCACAGAACAACAACCTGCACCTGCCAAATTAATGAATCATTTGTCCTCCTTCCCCCTTCATTCCCAGTCCCCATGAAAGCTATCGGACTGAAACATCGACTGTTCACTTCCTGCATGGATACTGCCTGACTTACCGAAATTCTTGCAGTATTTTGTGTATTGCCATGGTTACGAAATATCTCCGTGAGGGCTCGAGTGGAGCAATGATCGCGGCTAGCTGAAAGACGCGACTTGAAAACATCAACAGTGTCAGAATATTCTTGGGGAATAGCCAAAGCCTGCTCTGTTTTCAAAATGTCACCTATATATATTCTGGGTAGATCGTGAGTATTTGTAATTTTTCACAATGGCCAATGAAAGCAAAGTTTTCGATTACATTCAAGGGCCAGATGATTGATGAACGTGGGGGTGAATAGCTGTATGGAGCTGGGCGTGCTGAATGCCGGATGGAAGTGCAAATGTGACAAACTAACTTTAAGTCAGGTTACTGTCAGGGGTAGCGGGTTTGAGGAGCCGAGTGGTCTACGCGCCCACTACGTTCAAAATCAAATCTCCGACAATTGACTTAAAGTATAGCAATCTAATGACTGCGCACGAAGGCACATGCCAATTTTTCGTTGGTTGAACGGACGATTAATATTGCAATAATTAAGCTTATTATATCCAAGGTGGTAACGAATCAGCATATGGGAAGCAGATTGAAAATCTGACTGTGTAATGCCACGACTCACTCAGTATCAGCCAGTCCAAGGAGCTGATTTTTGACTTCTGAAGGAGGAAACCAGAGGTCCATGAGCCAATCCCCCTCGGAGGATCAGAGATGGAGAGAGTCAGCAACTTCAAATTATCCGGCGTTATTATTTGGAAGAACTGTCCTGAGCCCAGCATGTAAATGCAGTTACCTAGGAAGCACACAAGAGCTTATACTTCCATAAGTGTTTGCGAAGATTTGGCATAACATCTCAAACCTTGACAAACTTCTATAGATGTATAGTGGAGAGCGCATTGGCTGGCTACATCACAGCCTGGTATGGAACACCATTTCCTTTGAACGGAAAGTCACACAAAATGTAATGGATACGGCCCCATCCATCACAAATAAAGTCCCACTCACTACTGAGCGGATCTACATGAACCATTGTAGCAGAAAAGCATCAGCCATCATCAGAGAACCCCACCATACAGTCCCTGCTCTCTTCTTGCTGTTGCATCAAGAAGAAGATGAAAAAGCCCCAGGACTCACAGCACCAGATTCAGGAACACTTATTGCCCCTCAAACATCGGGCTCTTGAACCAAAGAGAATTACTTCACTTACCCCATCATTGAAAATTTCCTACAACCAATTGACTCACTTTCAAGAACCCCCCCCCCCATTTCATGTTCCTAATACTTATTGCTTACGTATTTTATTTTTATAGGTATCCGTTAGTCTCATGAGACATACTTAGCCTACCCCACCCCTCCCGCCTTCTGCCTCCTCCCCCACCTACCACCCGCCTTCCCTCACCACTCCATCTTCCCCATCCTCCCCTTTAGAAATCCCAGATTTGGGGTAACCTTTCACAAGGTCAATGCTTATCCTTATCTGTAGCTAACTTAAAACTTAAGGAGTTGTTTTAACTGTTTGTTCTGAAAGGATCGGCCAGCTGGCCACGTTCATCACCCAACGCTAGATCCAGTACAGCTTCTGTCTTGTTGGACAATATACATATCAATTTAAGAAACCCACCTAGATGCCCCATCTAAACCACTTGCACGAACAAGGTCCGAGCTTATATTCCTTTCTTTGCTCTGATATAGGTGATCATGGTCTTTCCACGACCATGATTGTTCTGCAAATTTTTCAGCTGAAGTGTTTTTTTATTGTCTTCTCCCAGACAGTGTCTTTACAAGATGGGCGATTCCTGCCAGTGTCAATAATCTTCAGATATTGCCTGTCTGGTATCAGTGAGCAGAACTTGAGCAGAACTTATGACCTGCTTCGGCTGCCCATACGACCATCCACCATCTGCTCCTGTAGCTCCACGTGACCCTGATTTGCGGGGTTAGGGGGTGGGTTAGTGCGGCTTTGCAAGTGCTACATCTCGTCGTAGGTTGTCATGCAGGCTAGAGAAGGAATACGTGCCTTATACTTCCTTGGGTAGAGACGTATCTTGCACAATTCTATCAAGTCAGCTGTCATCCTCATCTCTCCATAAAGGACGTACGGAATATCTTATCCAGGCAGCATCATGGTAAACATCCTCTGCACACTCTAGAAAGTTTCCATATCCTTTCTATAACGAGGAGCTCAGAACTGAACAGAATATTCTAAGTGTAGTCTGAGCAGGGTTTTAAAGTTACAACAACACCTCGCGGCATTTTAACTCAAGCCCCTGACTAATGAAGGCAACACCCAATACGCCTTCTTAACCACCCTATCAACTTGCAAAGACGCTTTGAGGGAACTTTGAATGTGGACCCCATCATCCATCCTCTCTACCACACTGCTAACAGTCCTGCCATTAACCTGTATTCTGCCTTCAAATTTGTCCTCCCAAGGTGAATCACTTCGCACTTTTCTCTCTCCACAGTGCGCTGACCTTCTTTATGGACTCCATCCTCCCCAGCCCTCCCCATACTCTCAGCATAACCTTCCATCTCCCTTCCTCGTTCCCCCGTCCAATTCTAACGTCTCCTTTAACTCCCCACCCCATTTCCCGACACATTCTAACACTGCCTCTTTCCACTCTCCTCTCCTACACTTTCTCTCCCTCTCTGTTCTCTTCTGCCCTTTCCGTATCCCCTCCCCCTCCCCACCCCAGCACACACTTCACTGCTCGGCTGATTATGAATGGATAGATCTAATAATTTTGATTTTATCTGATACATTAGCACTTCGATAATCACCACCATGAGATCCGCCGCTGTCATCGCCCGAGGTATCGAGTGATACATTTGGAGAAACCGTTTTTTTCTCGACAGAGAATGACAATTGCTATCAGGTTTACTGGGGAGAAGAAAGACCCAGTGGTAGAATAACATTAAAATAGTAAGTGTTTAAACTATGTGGACCTAAAAACTGTGTATCGTATGTCCAGTTGGCTAGTAAGAGTCTTTAATCTCTAAACGAACGTGTGACGATAAAATCACCAGACATCTGCATATGAAGCGCTGCGTTGAAGCCCTCAGCTTATTCCAAAGCACTTTAGTCAACATGCGATGCGTGATCTCCTTCGGAGCAAGCATTGTAGCAGACATGGATGCACAAAAACTACACAGCATTGAGCCAAAAACCAGCAGCAAAACTTTGATTGATGCGAAATAGTGAATGGACGTCCTCGAGTGATTTACGTACTGATTTTAACATCGATATGATAGAGGAAAGTTGCTGCCCGCTTAGCACCTCACTGCAGTGAATGGACAGAACTCTGTCATTACGGAAACATTATTGATAAAATATTCAGATTCAATATTACTCATGATGTATCTCAACATGAAAAAAAAACATGCTCATAGAAAAGCGAGAATACTATGCAGTTAGAAGACGCTGTTGCTGCTGGAGCCTGAAGCAATAAATAAATACAGTAAATAGATAATAGGTAAATAGATTGATAGATTATAAATAGATTGTAAATATAAACACACACACACGCACACACACAAGTATACAGAAACATAGAAAATAGGTGCAGGAGTAGGCCATTCGGCCCTTCGAGCCTGCACCGCCATTTATTATGATCATGGCTGATCATCCAACTCAGAACCCTGCCCCAGCCTTCCCTCCATACCCCCTGATCCCCGTAGCCACAAGGGCCATATCTAACTCCCTCTTAAATATAGCCAATGAACTGGCCTCAACTGTTTCCTGTGGCAGAGTATTCCACAGATTCACCACTCTCTGTGTGAAGAAGTTTTTCCTCATCTCGGTCCTAAAAGCCTTCCCCTTTATCCTCAAACTGTGACCCCTCATTCTGGACTTCCCCAACATCGGGAACAATCTTCCTGCATCTAGCCTGTCCAATCCCTTTAGGATTTTATACGTTTCAATCAGATCCCCCCTCAATCTTCTAAATTCCAACGAGTGCAAGCCCAATTCATCCAGTCTTTCTTCATATGAAAGTCCTGCCATCCCAGGAATCAATCTGGTGAACCTTCTTTGTACTCCCTCTATGGCAAGGATGTCTTTCCTCAGATTAGGGGACCAAAACTGCACACAATACTCCAGGTGTGGTCTCACCAAGGCCTTGTACAACTGCAGTAGTACCTCTCTGCTCCTGTACTCGAACCCTCTCGCTATAAATGCCAGCATACCATTCGCCTTTTTCACCGCCTGCTGTACCTGCATGCCCACTTTCAATGACTGGTGTATAATGGCACCCAGGTCTCGTTGCACCTCCCCTTTTCCTAATCGGCCACCATTCAGATAATAATCTGTTTTCCTATTTTTGCCACCAAAGTGGATAACTTCATTTATCCACATTAAATTGCATCTGCCATGAATTTGCCCACTCACCCAACCTATCCAAGTCACTCTGCATCCTCTTAGCATCATCCTCACAGCTAACATTGCCACCCAGCTTCGTGTCATCCACAAACTTGGAGATGCTGCATTTAATTCCCTCATCCAAGTCATTAATATATATTGTAAACAACTGGGGTCCCAGCACTGAGCCTTGCGGTACCCTACTAGTCACCGCCTGCCATTCTGAAAAGGTTCCGTTTATTCCCACTCTTTGCTTCCTGTCTGCTAACCAATTCTCTATCCACATCAATACCTTACCCCCAATACCGTGTGCTTTAAGTTTGCACACTAATCTCCTGTGTGGGACCTTGTCAAAAGCCTTTTGAAAATCCAAATATACCACATCCACTGGTTCTCCCCTATCCACTCTACTAGTTACATCCTCAAAAAATTCTTTCAGATTCGTCAGACATGATTTTCCTTTCACAAATCCATGCTGACTTTGTCCGATGACTTCACCGCTTTCTAAATGTGCTGTTATCACATCTTTGATAACTGACTCCAGCATATATATGACTCCAGTATATATATGAACTTTCCTTGCAGCCGCCAAATGAGTGCATCTGGCTTTTCCCACATCTCATATTTTACCAGCTGAGTTGAGAAAAACAGAACGATTGATAAACAAATAAGTAAATAAATAAATAGACCCCGCAACCAAATGAAAGAATGAAGAAATAACTATATAGATATGCAAATAGATATATAGTTTGATCGATAGATAGATAGATGGGCAGATGGATAGATAGATCAATGGATAGATTGACTGCTGGAGGAAACGTAGATCAACATGTTCCCACCACTGATTCGACATTTTTTACAGTTTTAGTCACCAAATTATAGGAAAGATGTCAACAAAATAGAGAGAATACAGAGAAGGTTTATTAGAATGTTACCTGGGTTTCATCGCCTACGCTACAGAGAAAGGTTGAACAAGTTGGGTCTTTATTCTTTGGAGCATAGAGGGTTGAGAAGGGACTTGATAGAGGTATTTAAGATTATCAGAGGGATAGATAGAATTGACGTGGATAGGCTTTTTCCATTGAGAGTGGGGGAGATTCAAAGAAGAGGACATGAGATGAGAGTTAAAGGGCAAAATTTAGGGGTAACATGAGGGGAAACTTCTTTACTCAGAGAGTGGTGGCCGTGTGGAACGAGCTTTCAGCAGAAGTGGTTAAGGCAGGTTCGATGTTGTCGTTTAAAGTTAAACTGGACAGCTATATGGACAGGAAAGGAATGGAAGGTTATGGGCTGAGTGCAGGTCGGTGAAACTAAGTGAAAGTAAGAGTTCGGCACGGACTAGAAGGGCCGAGATGGCCTGTTTCCGTGCTGTAATTGTTATATGGTTATATGGTTATATGACCATAAGACCATAAGACAGGAAGACAAAGGAGCAGAAATCCGCCATTCGGCCCATCGAGTCTGCTCTGCCATTTTATCATGAGCTGATCCATTCTCCCATTTAGTCCCACTCCCCCGCGTCCTCATCATAACCTTTGATGCCCTGGCTACTCAGATACCTATCAATCTCTGCCTTAAATACACCCAATGACTTAGCCTCCACTGCCGCCCGTGGCAACAAATTCCATAGATTCACCACTCTCTGGCTAAAAAAATTTCTTCGCATCTCTGTTTTGACTGGGCGCTCTTCAAACCTTAAATCATGCCCTCTCGTACTAGACTCCCTGATCACGGGAAACAACATTGTCACATCCACTTTGTCCATGTCTTTCAACATTCGAAATGTTTATATGTGGTCCCCCCTCATTCTTGTGAACTCCAAGGAATACAGTCTAAGGGCGGACAAACGTTCCTCATATGTTAACCCTCCCATTCCCGGAATCATTCTAGTGAATTTTCTCTGTACCCTCTCCAACGTCAGCACACCCTTTCTCAAATAAGGAGACCAAAACTGCCCACAGTACTCCAAGTGAGGTCTCACCAGCTCCTTATAAAGCCTCAACATCACATCCCTGCTCCTATACTCAATTCCTCTAGAAATGACTGCCAACATTGCGTTCGTCTTCTTCACCACTGACTCAACCTGGAGGTTAAACTTAAGTGTATCCTGCACGAGGACTCCCAAGTCCCGTTGCATCTCAGAACTTTGAATTCTCTCCCCATTTAAATAATAGTCTGCTCGTTTATTTTTTCTGCCAAAGTGCATAACCATACACTTTCCAACATTGTATTTCATTTGCCACTTCATTGCCCATTCTTCCAATCTATCCAAGTCTCTCTGCAGACTCTCTGTTTCCTCAGACCTACCGGCCCCTCCACCTATCTTCGTATCATCAGCAAACTTAGCCACAAAGCCATCTATTCCATAATCCAAATCATTGATGCACAACGTAAAAAGAAGCGGCCCCAACACGGACCCTTGTGGAGCACCACTGGTAACGGGCAGCCACCCAGAATAGGATCCCTGCTAGAAGCTCGTTCCACACAGCTACCACTCTCTGAGGAAAGAAGTTCCCCCTCATGTTACCCCTAAACTTTTGCCCCATAACTCTCAACTCATGTCATCTTGTTTGAATCTCCCCCACTCTCAATGGAAAAAGCCTATCCACGTCAACTCTATCTATGCCCTTCATAATTTTAAATACCTCTATCGTCTCACCTCAACCTTCTGCGTTCCAGAGAATAAAGACCCAATTTGTGCAACCTTTCTCTGTAACTCAGGTGATGAAAGCCAGATAATATTCTAGTAAATTTTCTCTGTACTCTCTCTATTTTGTTGACATTTTTCCTATAATTCGGTGACGAAAACTGTACACAATAGTCCAAATTTGGCCTCACCAATGCCTTGTACAATTTCAACATTACATCCAAACTCCTATACTCAATTGTCTGATTTATAAAGGCCTGTATACCAAAAGTTTTCTTCATCATCCTATCCATATGAGATTCCAACCTCAGGGAACTATGCACCATAATTCCCAGATCCCTCTGTTCTACTGCATTCTTCAATGCCCTACCATTTACCATGTATGTCCTATTTTGATTAGTCCTACCAAAATGTAGCACCTCACATTTATCAGCATTAAACTCCATCTACCATCTTTCGGCCCACTCTTCTAACTGGTCTAAATCTATGTGCAAGTTTTGAAAACCCACGTCATTATCCACAATTCCACTTGTCTTAGTATCATCTGCATACTTACTCATCCAATTTACCACCCCATCATTTAGATCACTAGTGTATATGCCAAACAACATTGGACACAGTACAGATCCCTGAGGCACACCACTAGTCACCGGCCTCCAATCCGACAAAGAGTTATCCACCACTACTCTCTGGCGTCTCCCATCCAGCCACTGCTGAATCCATTTTACTACTTCAATATTAATACCTTATGTCTGGACCTTCCTAACTAACCTTCAATGTAGAACCTTGTCAAAGGCCTTACTGAAGTCCATATAGACAACATCCATCGCTTTACTCTCGTCAACTTTCCCAGTAACCTCTTCAAAAACTTCAATAAGATTTGTCAAACATGACTTCCCACGCACAAATCCATGTTCACTGTTCCTAATCACACTCTGTGTATCCAGATAATTATATATACCATTTCTAAGAATACTTTCCAT
The DNA here is from genome assembly GCF_963921235.1 of Mobula hypostoma. NCBI lineage: Eukaryota > Metazoa > Chordata > Chondrichthyes > Myliobatiformes > Myliobatidae > Mobula > Mobula hypostoma. Next base: position 28,699 of record NW_026948112.1, on the reverse strand, counting down.
TAATTTACCCACCACTGACGTCAAACTCACAGGCCGATAATTGCTAGGATTACTCTTAGAACCCTTTTTAAGCAATGGAACAACTTGAGCAATATGCCAATCCTCCGGCACAATGCCCGTTTCTAATGACATTTGAAATATTTCTGTCAGAGCCCCTGCTATTTCCACACTAACTTCCCCCAAGGTCCGAGGGAATATCCTGTCAGGTCCCGGAGAATTGTCCACTTTTATATTCCTTAAAAGCTCCAGTACTTCCTTTTCTTTAATCATCATAGTTTCCATAACTGCCCTACCTGTTTCCCTTATCTTGCACAATTCAATTTTGTTCTCCTTAGGGAATACCGAAGAAAAGAAATTGTTCAGAATCTCCCCCATCTATTTTGGCTCCTCACATAGCTGTCCACTCTGATTCTCTACGGGACCAATTTTATCGTTAACTATTATTTTGCTATTAATATAACGGTAGAAACCCTCGGGATTTATTTTCACCTTACTTGCCAAAGCTACCTCATATCTTCCTTTAGCTCTTCTAATTTCTTAGATTATGAAGACACGTAGTCCTCTTTTATTATCATTTAGTAAAGAAATGATACAATATTTCCTCCGGTGTGATATCAGAAAACACAGGACAGACCAACACTGAAAAAACTGACAAAACCACATAATTATAACATATAGTTACAACAGTGCAACAATACCATAACTTGATGAAGAAGTCCATGAGCACAGTAAAAGTTCAAAGTCTCTCAAATGTCCCACATCTCACGCAGACGAGAGAAGGAAGAAAAACTCTCCCTGCCATGCCGACCACAGTCCGACTCTGAGTCATGCGAAAACCTCGAGCTCTGATCAGCTCTCCGACACCGAGTACTGAGCGTCACCTCTGTCCGAACGATTCGACCTCAACCTCGGTCACCAACAGCAGGCAAAGCCAGGGATTTTGAGGCTTACTCTCTGAAAGATTCCCGACCACGCAGTAACGACAGCAGCGAACGAGCGTTTCAGAAATTTTCCAGATGTTCCTCTGTGCTTTTACGTCCATTCTCCATAAATCAGAATTGTCTATGGCCCCTATTTAACAGATACGATATCATTTTCACCGGACGCTGCGCATGCGCAGGCACGCTGCTCTCTCTCCCTTAAGATTCTTTTTACATTCTTTATATTCCTCGAGCACCTCATTAGCTCCAAGCTGCCTACATTAATTGTAGGTCCCTCTCTTTTACCGAACAAAGTTTCCTGTATCCCTTCAAATCCATGGCTCTCTCAAACTTTTAACCTTTTCTTTCAACCTCACAGGAACATAAAGATCCTGTACTCTCAAAATTTCACCTTTAAATGACGTCCATTTCTCTATTACATCCTTCCCATAAAACAAATTGTCCCAATCCACTCCTTCTAAGTCCTTTCGCATCTCCTCAAAGTTAGCCTTTCTCCAATCAAAAATCAGACCCTGCGTACAGTCCTATCCTTCTCCATAATTATATTGAAACTAATGGTATTGTGGTCACTGGACCTGAAGTGCTCCCCAACACATAACTCCGTCACCTGCTCTATCTCACTCCCTACCAGGAGATCTAACACTGCCCCTTCTCTCGTTGGTACCTCCATGTATTGCTGCAAAAACTATCTTGCACACATTTGACAAACTCCAAACCATTCAGCCCTTTTACAGACTGGGCTTCCCACTCTATGTGTGGAAAATTAAAATCTCCCACAATCACAACCTTGTGCTTACTACAAATATCTATTATCTCCTTACAAATTTGCTCCTCCAGTTCTTGGTCCCCATTAGATGGTCTTTAATACACCCCTATAAGCGTCACTACACCTTTCCTATTCCTCAATTCCGCCCAAATAGCCTCCCTAGACGAGTCCACTAATATATCCTGCCAGAGCATCGCTGTTATATTTTCTCTGACTAGCAATGCAACACCTCCCCCTCTTGCGCCTCCTATTCTATCACACCTGAAGCAACGAAATCCTGTAATCTTTAGTTGTCAATCACATCCCTCCTGCAACCACGTTTCACTAACAGCTACAACATCATAATTCTAGGTATCAATCCATGCTCTAAGCTCATCCACCTTTCTTACAATGCTCCTAGCATTAAAATAGATGCATTTAAGAAACTCTCCACTTCTTACTCTCCATTTATCCTTAATGGAGCAAACAACTTTGTTATCTTTTTCTTCCTTGTCCCCTACATCTTTGCTGTTGGTGCTCCTGATCTTTGTCCCTTGCCTATCTTCCCTCACACACTGTCTACTAGCTTTCTCTCTTTGTGAAATAACCTCCTGTCTCCTAGTCTCTTTAATTTGATCCCCCCCCCCGCCAACCATTCTAGTTTAAAGTCAACTCAGTAGCCCTCACAAATCTCCCCGCCAGGATATTGGTCCCCCTAGGATTGAAATGTAACCCGTCCTTTTTGTACAGGTCACACCTGCGCCAAAAGAGGTCCCAATGATCCAAAAATTGAATCCCTGTCCCCTGCTCCAATCCGTCAGCCACGCATTTATCCCCCACCTCATTGCATTCCTACTCTCACTGTCGCGTAGCACAGGCAGTAATCCCGAGATTACTACCTTTGCTGTCCTTCTTCTCAACTCATTTCCTAACTCCTTATCTTCACCTTTCAGGACATCTCCCCCTTTCCTACCTTTGTTATTGGTACCTATGTGTACCAAGACCACTGGCTCCTCTCCCTCCCACTTCAGCATATCTTGGACGCGATCAGAAACATCCCGGACCCTGGCACCAGGGAGGCAAACTACCATCCGGGTCTCTGGACTGCGTCCACAGAATCGCCAATTGACCCCCTAACTATAGATTCCCCTATTACTACTGCCTTCCTCTTCCTTTCCCTACCCTTCTGAGCTATAGGGCCGGACTCTGTGCCGGAGGCACGGCCACTGTCGCTTCCCCCAGGTAAACTGCCCCCCGCCCCAACAGTACTCAAACAGGATTACCTATTGTCGAGGGGCACAGCCACTGGGGTACTCTCTATTACCTGACTCTTCCTCTTCCCCCTCCTAACCGTGACCCACTTGTTTGCCACCCGTGGCCCAGGTGTGACCACCTGCCTGTAACTCCTCTCTATCAACTCCTCATTCTCCCTGACCAGACGAAGTTCTTCGAGCTGCAGCTCCAGTTACCTAACGCGGTCTCTTAGGAGATGCATCTCGGCGCACCTGGCGCAGATGTGGACGTCCGGGAGGCTGGGAGGCTGGGAGGCTGGGAGACTCCAGGACCTCCCACATCCGGCACTGAGAACAACAGACTGCCTTCACACTCATACTTACCCATCTCCTCAAATAACAACAAAAAATGAATACCAAACCTTCCTCGCCTCTCCTGTTTCCGCCAAAGCCCTTAAGCCTTCACTCGGCTCCCGTCCCACTCGCAGCCCGCAAAACGACGCTGCTCGCTGTATAAGGCTCTGTTCCTTTTAAATCTTCCGCGCTTCACTGTCAGACGTCACACGCCTGCGCAGTCCCGCCTCTCTGAACGCCGATGAAAAATTGAATTCAAATTTTTACATATATAAGTGCTTATATATATATAATTCACATATATAAGTGCCTTCTGACTTTCCAGCACCTAAAAGCTATTAGCTAAAAGTTGTTAGCAAATTCACAATGATCCAAGTTAATGATATCATGAACAATAAACTCTTCATTGGATGAAGAGAATACAATAATGTAGGTTATTGCATAAGTTACATTCCATGCCTTTACATACCAATCAATGAATTTTGATTGATTTTACAAGAGTACTATTAAGCAACAGTGTTTCATGCCTTTTATTTAACCAGACTGCTACAAATACGCTTAAGAAAATGAACATGTTACACTGTTAACTATGCATTATATGTATGTTACATACCTATGATTTTCTGTATATAGCTGGCAGAAACTAACATTTATCAATCAGTAATGGGTATTTATAAAGCTACTGAATACAAGGAATTAACAGTGTGACATTAAACATAATCGGTAAAAGGCACATTACCTTATTTAAAATGCACAACAAAATTATTCAGGATTACACACGCCATGAATACTAATTAACAAATACAGACATTTAGTTTTATCTTGAAGCATCCCTTGAGAAGAAAATTCATGTTACAGTGACAGTATGAGAGAAAAAAAACACTTCAATGTCAGTGTCTGTGTGGCTAGTTGTCCCTGATGTGACTGACGTGATAACCAGACTAATTGTCTCAGTGGAATTGCTCTCAATTGTATATAAATGTGTAAAACCGATCACCGATCCATAAGAGCAGTTAGAGAAAAACTGAACGCTGCTCCTGCCGGTATATGGGATATCCAGCGATTTACTACACCGCGGCCATTTTCCATCCTGTAATTGTAGCGATTGGTGTCCCTGGTAAGATACTGGAGCTGGTCACTATATGTGTAGTGCCGTCGTCTTGCTTTTGTTCCGCTGCACAGTTCGGACATTTCGCCAGCTCAAATTCTACTCTCGTCTGATGTTTTTTTTTTCTCTAGAATGGAGGGTTCAAGCATCTGATAGCTTTGTTTTCATCTTCCATATTTTTTTAGACGTGATATTTCTGTTTCCTGTCAATTACGTAGGTGCCGATATTGACACAGTATCATAATTACACCTTGATCGGACTTCTGAATCAATATTGGTCTATGGTTTACTAGGTCTAAGTCTTTGTCAATACAGATACTTCGACTTCACAAATACAATATGACAGCCTTTTCAGATGACCGGCCAGTCTATTTTCGAGACGCAGTTCTGCTCTTCCATATGTCAGGTAAAGAGAACGTGTGCTTTATATCTCATTGATTCCACTTTGTGCCCACTACATATAATCCCTTCAGATGTTTCGCCTCAAATAATGGGAATGCTGTTGCTCCTGGAGCGATTGATCGTGCCCGTGTGTCGTGGAAATCAGACGCCGCTCTGAACTGACGGAAGGTCGCCAACCCACTGGCTCTCCAGTCTATTATAGTCAACTCGCTGTAGTGCACTGACGGAGCCCGCACAGGCTGGATTCCTGCTCCCCACTTCCCAAAAATGTATACCCTGCATAGCATCGAAAGAATATTGGGGATACAAACAGTTGCAGCTAACAATGTTTCTGTTTTTTCACCCCTCCCTCCATATTTCTTGTAGTTAATCTAACCGCGATTGTGATCCTTTCTCGGGGAAAATGCGGGCTCTCCAAATGCATCACCCGTTACCTGGTTGGAATGGCAATAGCGGATCTGATGGTGGTTATAGTAGTCGCTTTAGTGGAACAGACCAACAATATCTACATGTATTCCAGATCCCTGCTCATCACTCCTGTATGTGCTCTGACATTTATCTTTGTTGCAACAATAGACTGTTCTGTTTGGTTTACGGTCAGTTTTACCTTCGATCGTTTCATCGCAGTATGTTGTCGAAACCTGCAGGAAAGATACTGCACTGAGAGAACAGCAACGGTGGTGATCGTGACGATGGTTACAGTGATCTGCGGGAAATGTGTCCCCTTGTACTTTGCCATTGAGCCTTACATCATTATTGATAACATACCGTGGCGTTGCGCTTTCACACACGAATACGCTACTTCACCACTGTGGAAAATATACGAAACACTGGATAGCATTTTTAGACCGTTGCTACCGATCGGTTTAATTCTAGTGTTCAATGGGTTAACAGTAAGGCATATCATTGCCGCAAATAGAGTCGCAGAGGGCTTCGGAACAGCAGTGGTAATATAAACGATACCGAGGTGGAAAAGCGCAGAAAATCGATGATTTTTTTTGTTTGCTATATCAGCTAATTTCATATTATTGTGGATACCCTTTGTAGTTCGTTCCCTGAAATGCCAACCGCAAAACTATTTTTATTAGGACAAATATTTGAGTTCTCCTGTATATATACTACAGCAATTTGGGTATATATTGCAATTACTCAGTGTGCGCACCAATACTTGTATTTATACACCGGCACAGAAGAAATTCAGAAAAGAGTTGAAGAATGGAATGAAGTATGTATTTACATTAAATGGCCATCTATGTAGATAGCGCCCATGTCCAATTGCAAATCAGCACAGTTTTCGAATAAAACTGGTTTGGCAAATATGTCACCAATTCAAACAATCTTATGCCTGGCCATCCTTCAATCGCAAAATCCACGGAGGATTGCAAACTTTAGACAGTTAAGGTAGGCATCTGGGCAATGATTGTTACATTGATTGATTTATTCCGCACTATCGCAGGAAAGGCTTCTGGACATTATTGGGTGCAGATGTTTCAAAATGGACAGAGTAAGAGAGTAAAAGGGGTTCCATTGAACAGAGGGAGAGCATGATAGTAACGCAGGAACAGAAAGCGAAGAAACCGTGGAGAGATTGTCTATAGATAGATTGTAAGTAGAGCTCAGAAGCAGAAAGGGAGCAATCAGTAGTTTGGGAGTATCCTGTACAGACCACATACCCCACACCCTATCACCAAAAAAAAAATACTTGGACTGCGAGGAATTGTTCTGGAGATAGATTTTGGACAGGTGCATATGAACACAGTGTTGCCGCGTGCAACTTAAACTTCACTAAAATTTATTGGCATTTCCTCGCGTTAAAAGTTTTAGATGTGACGGAATTTATCAGTTGCGTCAAGAAAGGAGTCCTGACACAATGAGCGGACAGGCGGACTAGAGAGGCGGTCCATCCAGGATCACGTACCAGAAAATGAAAGGATCAGGTGACAGCTCTCTTCGCAGGTCAACTATTCGAGATTTACCGGGATAGAAGCAGACCCTATGGAATATATTTAATTGCTGCTGCTGGGTAGGAACTTGGGAGCTAAAATTGAGAAGTGCTGTGCTCCTTGAAATGCGCAATAGTTAATTCTTAATGTATCATTTGCACTGGTGTTCAGTATGGGCTTGTCACGTTGAGGCGTGTAACGGAAGGTCGTGTAAAGCAACCCTAGGCGACAAGAGATGTGGAACAACTCGTCAAGAATAAAAAAGAAAGATAATTAAGGTTCAGGAAGAAAGTAATCAGCGCCATGGAAAATCACAAGTTAGCCAAGATGGAAATTTAAAATCAACTTTGGAGACATGAGAAGCCCTGGAGAGTCGCATTAAGGTACGTGAAGAACAGGAGAGTGGCGAAAGAGAGGGTGGGACAGATCAGAGATAATATAGCAAACATGGATCTGAAGTGCAAGTTGGCAGTGAAGGTCCTTAACGATCTTTTGCTTCACCAGTGAGGGGACCTTAATGAATGTGGTTACAGCGTAAAAAGGAATATATGCAGGGACATGTCGACGATAACAATTATGCGTTGTAAACTTGTAAAACATTAAAACAAATCATTTCCAGTTGCGAGAAGGGATATACTTTGGAGAAAGTGAGGGAAGATATTGCTGCGCTTTTGGACATGATATTTCCGTCTTCACTGGCCACAGAAGTAGTACTGGAGGATTGGAGGAGAGCAAATGATTTTTTCTTTGTTCAGAAAATTCAATAGAGAGAGTCCCGAGATCTACAGGCCAGCCAGTCTTAAATCAGGTAAGTCACTTGAAAACGTGAAAGAAAAACAATATACAGATGAAGTCAGAACAGTCGATGTGGAATTTATTAATTTTGTGAAGTGTTTGACCGGTTGTGCATGGTAGGCACATTCAGAGGGTCAGATGGCATTCCATGTAGGGAAACGTGGTGGCGTGGACTCAGAAGTGGCTTATTAACAGAGGCCGATTAGGTAGTATATGGAGGAAATTCTGCCTGGAGGACAGTGGCTAGTAGTGTACCGCAAGGCAGGTATCAACTTTAGCACAGTTTATGACTGTTTCTCCACTCTGCTATTACAATGTTATGAGAGACAGAGTTCAATTTGACTATCCTGCAGCATTTAGATAATTTATTGAATTATGCAGACGATGTAAGTAAAATGCTGAATTTCAGAATGGAACTGCACGCTATGTAATCCGAACTCCCGACTACATACTACAGGGCAGATGCTACAATAATATCGAAACAATCTTTTCCAATGCAAATCTCAAAGTCAACATTCCAAAGTCTCCAGCAGCATCTTCTGGTGCTCTCCAAATGAACCAACCTCAGAAAATGTGAATATCGAATTCCCAATTCGAGTACACATGAATTTGTCCTGATGTCAATTTACCTTCGAACAGTGGGTTTATCTTACCCGGACTAAATACACTCATAACCTCATCCCTTTAACCATGATTCAAAATAGCCGATGTGAAATCTGCATCTTTCCCTGAAATCTGATTGGGTCTCCCTGATTTGGACTCCCATACTGTTAGGGATCTAGATGGGTTAGAGTTTGTAAAACGTGTTCAGGAAAGCTTTCTAAATCAATATATAGAGGTACCAACTAGAGGGGATGCAATATTAGATCTCTTATTAGGAAACGAGTTCAGGACAGGTGATGGAACTGTGGGTAGGGGAGCACTTTGGTTCCAATGATCATAACAAGATTAAGTTCAACTTGATCATGGACAAGGATACATCTGGTCCTAGGGTTGAGGTTCTATACTGGAAGAAGGCCAAATTTGAAGAAATGGGAAAGGATCTAACAAGCGTGGACTGGGACAGGTTGTTCTCTGGCAAAGATGTGATCGGTAAGTGGGAAGCCTTCAAAGGAGAAATTTTGAGAGTGCAGAGCTTGTATGTTCCTGTCAGGATTAAAGGCAAAGTGAATAGGAATAAGGAACCTTGGTTCTCAAGGGATATTGCAACTCTGATAAAGAAGAAGAGAGAATTGTATGACATGTATAGGAAACAGGGAGTAATTAAGGTACTTGAGGAGTATAAAACGTGCAAGAAAATACTGAAGAAGGAAATCAGGAGGGCTAAAAGAAGACATGAGGTTGCCTTGGCAGTAAAAGTGAAGGATAATCTAAAGAGCTTTTACAGGTATATTAAGAGTAAAAGGATTGTAAGGAATAAAATTGGTCCTCTTGAAGATCAGAGTGGTCAGCTATGTGTGAAACCAAAAAAAATGGGGGAGAACATAAATGGTTTTTTTGCTGCTGTATTTACTAAGGAAACTGGCATGAAGTCTATGGAATTGGGGAAAAAAGTAGTGAGATCATGGAAACTATACAGATCGAAAAGGAGGAGGTGCTTGCTATCCTGAGGCAAATTAAAGTGGATAAATCACCAGGGCCTGAAAGGGTATTCCCTCGGACCTTGAAGGAGACTAGTGTTGAAATTGCAGGGGCCCTCACAGATATATTGAAAATTTCGGTGTCTACGGGTGAGGTGCCAGAGGATTGGAGAATGGCTCAAGTTGTTCCGTTGTTTAAAAAAGAATCAAAAAGTAATCTGGGAAATTATAAGCCAGTAAGCTTGACGTTGGTAGTGGGTAAGTTATTGGAGGGAGTAGTAAGAGACAGAATCTACAAGCATTTCGATAGACGGGGACTTATTAGGGAGAGTCAACATGGCTTTGTGCGTGGTAGGTCATGTTTGACCAATCTATTGGAGTTTTTCGAGGAGGTTACCAGGAAAGTGGATGAAGAGAAGGCAGTGTATGTTGTCTACATGGACTTCAGTAAGGCCTTTGACAAGGTCCCGCATGGGAGGTTAGTTAGGAAAATTCAGTCACTAGGTATACACGGAGAGGTGGTAAATTGGATTAAACATTGGCTCAATGGAAGAAGCCAAAGAGTGGTAGTAGAGGATTGCTTCTCAGAGTGGAGGCCTGTGACTAGTGGTGTGCCACAGGGATCAGTGCTGGGTCCATTGTTATTTGTCATCTATATCAATGATCTGGATGATAATGTGGCAAATTGGATCAGCAAATTTGCTGATGATACAAAGACTGGAGGTGTACTCGACAGTGAGGAAGGTTTTCAAAGCTTACTGAGGGATTTGGACCAGCTGGAAAAATTGGCTGAAATATGGCAGATGGAGTTTAATACAGACAAGTGTGAGGTATTGCACTTTGGAAGGACAAACCAAGGTAGAACATACAGGGTAAATGGTAAGGCACTGAGGAGTGCAGTTGAACAGAGGGATCTGGGAATACAGATACAAAATTCCCTAAATATGTCGTCACAGGTAGATAGCGTCGTAAAGAGAGCTTTTGGTACATTGGCCTTTATCAATCAAAGTACTGAGTATAAGAGCTGGAATGTTATGATGCGGTTGTATAAGGCATTGGTGAGGCCGAATCTGGAGTATTGTGCTCAGTTTTGGTCACCAAATTACAGGAAGGATATTAATAAGGTTGGAAGAGTGCAGAGAAGGTTTACAATGATGTTGCCGGGACTTGAGAAACTCAGTTACAGAGAAAGGTTGAATAGGTTAGGACTTTATTCCCTGGAGCTTAGAAGAATGAGGGGAGATTTGATGGAGGTATATAAAATTATGATGGATATAGATAGAGTGAATGCAAGCAGGCTTTTTCCATTGAAGCATGGGGAGAAAAAAACAGAGGACGTGGATTAAGGGTGAAGGGGGAAAAGTTTAAAGGGAACATTAGGGGAGGCTTCTTCACACAGAGAGTGGTGGGAATGTGGAATGAGCTGCCGGACGAGGTGGTAAAAGCGGGTTCTTTTTTAACATTTAGGAATAAATTGGACAGGTACATGGATGGGTGGTGTATGGAGGGTTATGGTCCGTGCGCAGGTCAGTGGGACTAGGCAGAAAATGGTTCGGCACAGCCAAGAAGGGCCAAAAGGCCTTTTCTGTGTTGTAGTGTTTCTATGGTTGCTATGGTTTCTAAATCAATACGAAAGCAGAAAAATAAAATAGCAGTATCTAAATGTGGATGTAAGGCAAAACAAAGATCTAAGCTTGCACATTAATACCTTCAAAACTGTTGCAGGTAACTGACGTATACAAAATAAACAGTTAATTGCCAGAGTGAACTTCCTTATCAAATATTCTGAAGAGTAGAAGAAGTTGAGGGTGGTTGCGGCACCACATACACTAACACTTCATGTAATTTCGGAAAGAAGCCCACACTCTGAAGATCACATCAGTTCCTGGAAATTGTTTGCATTCAATGAAACAGATATTTTCAGGTGTATATATCATTTCATGAAACAGAGGATTAATTCAAACAGCCTTTCAATACAAACCTAGCAAACACACGACTGTCTTCCGTTCATTCACGCACAAATTACCTCTCTTTATCTTTCAAGTGATTTCACAAATGTCCAGCGTCCGTGCAAATTTTACATTCTCAGCGCATTTACACTTTAATGATAGTAGAGCGTGGCATAAAAGATAACAAATAATCCATAGTTATAATCATACAACGTTTAAGCAATCCTTTCGAGTCTAAAGCAAAGGGACGATGGCAGCAATGTATCGTCCTCACGTTAACATTCAAAGTATTTAAATCATGAAGTCACCACGTCAGAAAACCTCCAATGACTTCCACGTGTCTCATCGCCAATCTCTGAGGATAGGATTGAGATTAAATGAACGTTATGTTGAATAGTATCTGGCTTAATAATCCCCATTAACAACGTTGATTTAATAGATTTGGACATTACTGATACCTTTTCCAAACACACCTACAGTGCGGAACTATCGTGTTTACCGCTTTACTTATGGAGTGAAGGTAGTGACGGGGTCCTGGTTAACCCCTATGAACTGTGATTACTCCTATGAACTGTGCTTTTGAAAAGAGAGAGAGAGAGGTATTTCACGCTGACATGTTATTTTGAAAAGAGCGAGAGAGACGAAGACTAACTTTTTGACTGTCACTTTAAGGCACGAGGAACTTTTGGATTTCTGCTGAGTTGGGAGAGAGAGAGCGCCGAGCAACTCATAAGTCGCTATGGTAACCAAGGGCGGCGTTATTTGGTGGACAATCAATATTATAGTTTCTCTGGAGGTTGCTTATACTTTCTCTAAGGACATTTGCCTTCTTGTACATTTCTTACACAGTCAAAGGAAGGAGGAGTTATTTGAATGACAATTGGTACTCAGTACGGTGAGATAAATAGGAGGTCAATGATATAGACTTTAGGCACATGTTTTGGACACTGAATGAGCTTTGTTGTGCCCACAGAGAAAGAGAGTTTTTGGAGGATCGATCAGGCAGATCGACCAGTGGCTCCTGCAGTGAGAAAAGGGATTGACCGGTGGGGAGTTATCCATGTGTCCAACCTTTGCCTAGGTTGATAGCCCCACCACAGAAAAAACAGTCGCCTTTGTTGTGGTCACAGTCCGTGGCTTTTAAAGGATTTTGGAGGAGACATGTCACACCTACTTATATATAATCATTGCTAACCTGTTTGATTTATCTACATTTATATTACTGTATTGCGTAGTTACTAATAAATAATATCAGTTAATAGCAATACTGGACTCCAAAGTGTTTTATATCTCTGCTGGTTCTTTAACCCGTCATGGAGGTCGTGACAAAACTGAGGGCTCGTCCGGGATATGAACAAATTGTGGGCGGCTTGTTTGAATTGATTGGGGGGAAATCTCTTTTCATTTTCTTGTGTGGAATAAACAGCAGAAATGGATGCTGCAGAATTTCTGGGATCGCCAAACCCCGTGTCCTTGACAAAAGCTAGAAAGTATGAGTTGTGGGACATTGTTAAGGAATTAAAGCTTACAACGGTAAAGAAGGGTTTGACTAAGATAGAAATTCAAAGAAAAATAGTTGAATATTATGTTTCGACGAGACAATTTACTGAGGATGTGTTGAAAATGTTCGCTGGAGGTAAACTTACTGAGGCTGACATTCAGCTTCAGGTGGAGCAATGCAGGCTGGAGGCTGAGGATAGGAAAAGACAGCATGAGTTGCAACTGAAACAGCCGGAGGCTAGAGAGGCAGAGAGACAGAAAGAGTTTGAAAGAGAGATGTGGCAGCTGAGAGGTTTAGTGTGGGACCCTGATGATTTTTACAGCTCGTAAGGGCTTGTTTTGTGCGATAAATTTAAAAGTTGTGCTCCTGATGATGTAAGGGCATACCTAAGTTTGGAGGATGCCGCCACCCTGCGGGGTCTGCTAAGAAAGCAGACGAAGAGGTTTTAACCCACGGGCTTGAGTTTACTCCAGATGGGTGCTTGCCAGAGAATAGCTGGGAGGTTTGGGGTGACCTTGAATTTGAAACTGGTACAAGTGATGACAGCCCAGAACAGGCAGGTGCCCCGATTGCCTGTGTTCCGGTTGTTGAAGTACCTGGGAATTCACAGGGTTATGAATCTTGTGTTGAAGCTCAGCTGAACTCTGAGGTGTCTGACTTGGTTGAAAAGGAATGCAGTTTTTTGTGTCAGATGATCTTGGTTCAGTGAATAAAGGGTTAACCTTGGTACCAGTGGATTGTGAGGATTCTCAGTCACTTGTATTAGACAGTAAGCTAAAAGTTAGTGATGAGGGGAAAATTGCTGAAGTCAGTGTTGCTGAAAATAATGGGAAAAGTACTGTTCCTGGACTTTTGGATAAAGTGCTGGGATAGGTTGGATTGGTTGCACGACCTTTGACCCTGCTTGCAGGACAAAAGCCTGCCGAGGGAGGATGTGCTTCTCTGTTGAATTTTGTTTGGACATTTGGAGGTACACCACCTGCAAGGTTAGATGGATAGATTGTTTAGTCTCTTCCACAATGTATACATAAGGTTCTCATAAGCCTGGTGATGGTGCTAAGTTTAGTAAACAAAGGAGGAATGTTGACACCTCTCCAAGATAAGTTTGACATAGCTGTTCAGCTGATGAGCAGAGCTGCTGCTGAGAATTCACACAGAAAGGCTGATGTTTATCTCACATGCGCCGATACTCAAAGCATGTTTAGGAAGCCTGTTGGGGCCTATGACAGCAAAACCAGAGATTTAAATTATTATGATGTGTCACAGACTTTTCTACCTTTCAGATTTCCGCAGAACTTAGAGGGTAGTAAAGCTGATGAGAGTAAGGAGCATGAGGAAGGTTTGTCCTTATTGAGGAAGGGATTTATAGAGGAACAGAAGCGAGATTCTGAAATGGTGACATCAAAGGAGATCACTCTCACAGGAGAGGAGGTTCAGAGAGAGTCAGTGGGATATTATCTTAAAGATGGGGTGTTAATGAAGTGGAGACCAGCCATTGTGCTTGCAAGTGAGAATTGGGTTATTGAACATCATGTGGTGGTTCCTAAAGTTTACAGGGCTGAAATTTTAAACATGGCTCACAGTATGCCTTTAGGTGGATCACATGGAGTGAGAAAGACAGTGAACAGGATTATGAAGGAATTTTACTGGCCTAGTTTAAGAAAGAATGTTGTGAATTTTTACAGGACTTGCCATATCTGTCAAGTTGAGGGGAAATCTAATCGGGTTATTCAGGTAGCACAACTAAAACTGATACATGCTTTTGGTGAACCTTTTTCTAGGGTCATAGTGGATTGTGTAAGCCCATTGCCAAAGACTGCAGCTGGTTATCAGTATGTATTAACAATTATGTGTGCTGTGTCTTTTGAACATATCAAGGCCAAGACTGTGGTGAAGTCATTCAGTAAGTTTTTCACACTGGTAGGTCTGCCCAAAGAAATTCAATTTGACCAGGGCGGTAACTTTACTTCGAGAACATTCCAGCGGATACTTAGAGAATTGGAAGCTAAGCACATGGTGTCATCTGCATATCACACAGAGTCCAAGGGAGCCTTGGAACGATTCAACTCAACTCTTAAGACCATGATTAAAACATATTGTGTGAAAAATGGGAAAAATTGGGATGAAGGGATTCTCTTCCTCTTACTTATTGTTGGAGAATCGATTCAGAAGCCATTGGAGGGCGATCTGTTGGATCCTGTGTTCAGTTACAGGCCAAAAGGACCTTTGACCCTACTCAGAGAACTACGGTCTGATTTGGAACCATGTGTCATATGCTTAATTATGTTTTAAAACTCTGGAAAGGATCTAATACGATTTCTGACCTTGCAAAAGAAAGTTTACAGAGTGTTCAAATTAAAATAAAACACACATTCGTTAGAATGGCTCCCGGGAGAATTGTTATGGAACAAAATGGAGTTGTGGGATCTGATAATGGGATGAAAGAACATGTTTTCCCACTGAATCTAGAGACAACAAGATGTCAGAATTCTATTGTTTTGAAAAATATTACTGATAAAGTCCATCATTTGGACCCTACACCGCAAAAACAGGTGAAAGAACTACCTGGCAAGCATGGAGATTTATTTTCTGATATTCAGAAACTTGGCCATTACAGAGACTTGGCTGGCACCAGGGCAGGAATGGATTCTCAATATTCCTGGATTTCAGTGCTTTAAAAGGGATAGAAGGGTGGGGGGAAGAAAGGGGAGGAGGGGTGGCATTACTGGTCAGGGATACTATTACAGCTACAGAAAGGGTGGGTAATGTAGCAGGATCCACTTTGAGTCAGTATGGGTGGAAGTCAGGAACAGGAAGGGAGTAGTTACTCCATTGGGGGTATTCTAGAGACCCCCTGGTAGCAGCAGAGATACAGACGAGCAGATTGGGAACAGATTTTGGAAAGGTGCATAAATAACAGGGTTGTTATCATGGGTGACATTAACTTCCCTAATATTGATTGGCACCTGATTAGTTCCAAGGGTTTAGATGGGGCAGAGATTGTTAAGTGTGTCCAGGACGGATTCCTGTCACACTATGTTGACAGGCCGACTAGGGAGAATGCCATACTAGATCTAGTAATAGGTAGAACTTGCGGGTGTGAATTGAGATGATGTTTTTACAGGGAAATATACTATGGACATGTGGTCGATGTTTAGAGATCTCTTGCAGGATGTTAGGGATAAATTTGTCCCGGTGAGGAAGATAAAGAATGGTAGGGTGGAGGAACCATGGGTGACAAGTGAGGTAGAAAATCTAGTCAGGTGGAAGAAGGCAGCATACATGAGGTTTAGGAAGCAAGGATCAGATGGGTCTATTGAGGAATATAGGGAAGCAAGAAAGGAGCTTAAGAAAGGGCTGAGAAGAGCAAGAAGGGGGCATGAGAAAGCCTTGGCAAGTAGAGTAAAGGAAAACCCCAAGGCATTCTTCAATTATCTGAAGAACAAAAGGATAACAGGAGTGAAGGTAGGACCAATTAGAGATAAAGGTGGGAGGATGTGCCTGGAGGCTGTGGAAGTGAGTGAGGTCCTCAATGAATACTTCTCTTCGGTATTCACCTATGAGAGGGAACGATGACGGTGAGGAGAATATGAGTGAGGTTGATGTTCTGGATCATGTTGATATTAAGGCAGAGGAGGTGTTGGAGTTGTTAAAATACATTAGGACGGATAAGTCCCCAGGGCCTGACGGAATATTCTCCAGGCTGCTCCACGAGGCAAGGGAAGAGATTGCTGAGCCTCTGGCGAGGATCTTTATGACCTCGTTGTCCACGGGAATGGTAGCGGAGGATTGGAGGGAGGCGAATGTTGTCCCCTTGATCAAAAAAGGTAGTAGGAATAGTCCGGGTAATTATAGACCAGTGAGCCTTACGCCTGTGGTGGGAAAGCTGTTGGAAAAGTTTCTTAGAGATAGGATCTATGGGCATTTAGAGAATCATGGTCTGATCAGGGACAGTCAGCATGGCTTTGTGAAGGCCAGATCGTGTCTAACAAGCCTGATAGAGTTCTTTGAGGAGGTGACCAGGCATATAGATGAGGGTAGTGCAGTTGATGTGATCTACATGGATTTTAGTAAGCCATTTGACAAGGTTCCACACTGTAGGCTTATTCAGAAAGTCAGAAGGCATAGGATCCAGGGAAGTTTGGCCAGGTGGATTCAGAATTGTCTTGCCTGCAGAAGGCAGAGGGTGGTGGTGGAGGGAGTACATTCAGATTGGAGGATTGTGACTAGTAGTGTCCCACAAGTATCTGTTCTGGGAACTCTTCTTTTCGTGATTTTTATTAACGACCTAGATGTGGGGGTAGAAGGGTGGGTTGGCAAGTTTGCAGATGACACAACGATTGGTGGTGTTGTAGATAGTGTAGAAGATTGTTGAAGTTTGCAGAGAGACATTGATAGAATGCAGAAGTGGGCTGAGAAGTGGCAGATGGAGTTCAACCCAAAGAAATGTGAGGTGGTACACTTTGGAAGGTCAAACTCCAAGGCAGAGTACAAAGTAAATGGCAGGATACTTGGTAGTGTGGAGGAGCAGAGGAATCTGCCGATACATGTCTACAGATCCCTGAAAGCTGCGTCACAGGTAGATAGGGTAG
Source organism: Mobula hypostoma (assembly GCF_963921235.1). Taxonomy (NCBI): domain Eukaryota; kingdom Metazoa; phylum Chordata; class Chondrichthyes; order Myliobatiformes; family Myliobatidae; genus Mobula; species Mobula hypostoma. The sequence goes on along the minus strand of NW_026948112.1, from coordinate 11,557 downwards.
TTAAGAAAGCTTATGGAGTGTTAGCTTTCATAAGTTGAGGGATAGAGCTTAAGAGTCGCGATGTAATGATGCAGCTCTATAAAACTCTGGTTAGGCCACACTTGGAGTACTGTGTCCAGTTCTGGTCGCCTCACTACAGGAGCGATGTGGAAGCATTGGAAAGGGTACAGAGGGGATCTACCAGGATGCTGCCTGGTTTAGAGAGAATGGATTATGATCAGAGATTAAGGGAACAAGGGCTTTACTCTTTGGAGAGAAGGAGGATGAGAGGAGACATGATAGATGTGTACAAGATATTAAGAGGAATAGATATAGTGGATAGACAGCGCCTCTTCCCCAGGGCACCACTGCTCACCACAAGAGGACAGGGCTTTAAGGTGTGGGGTGGGAAGTTCAAGGGGGATATTAGAGGAAAGTTTTTCACTCAGAGAGTGGTTGGTGCCTGGAATGCAGTGCCTGAGTCAGTGGTGGAGGCAGATACACTAGTGAAGTTTAAGAGACTACTAGACAGGTATATGGAGGAATTTAAGGTGGAGGTTATATGGGAGGCAGGGTTTGAGTGTCGGCACAACATTGTGGGCCGAAGGGCCTGTAATGTGCTGTACTCTTCTATGTTCTATGTTCTAATTATGAAATGGTGCACAGATGCAGTGCATCAGGTCATTATAAATTCAGCCCAGACCATGAAACAGCATCTTGACAGAATGAACTTTGAGGAAATAAAATGGTTGACAAGTAATTAGAAACAAAAAAGAACCAGGAAAGATAGTGAATGACTTTATTGATAAAGTGGGGAAGGCTAAATAGAACGTAGAACATAGAATAGTACAGCACAGTACAGGCCCTTCAGCCCACAATGTTGTACCAACCCTCAAACCCTGCCTCCCATATAAGCCCCCACCTTAGATTCCTCCATAAACCTGTTGAGGAGTCTCTTAAACTTCACTAGTGTATCTGCCTCCACCACTGACTCAGGCAGTGCATCCCACGCACCAACCACTCTCTGAGTAAAAAACCTTGCTCTAATATGCCCCTTGAACTTCCCACCCCTTACCTTAAAGCCATGTCCTCTTGTCTTGAGCAGTGGTGCCCTAGGGAAGAGGCACTGGCTATCCACTCTATCTATTCCTCTTAATATCTTGTACACATCTATCGTGTCTCCTCTCATCCTCCTTCTCTCCAAAGACTAAAGCCCTAGCTTCTTTAATCTCTGATCATAATGCATACTTTCTAAACCAGGCAGCATCATGGTAAATCTCCTCTGTACCCTTTCCAATGCTTCCACATCCTTCCTATAGTGAGGTGACCAGAACTGGACACAATACTCCAAGTGTGGCCTAACCAGAGTTTTATAGAGCTGCATCATTACATCGCGGCTCTTAAACTCTATCCCTCGACTTATGAAAGCTAACACCCCATAATATTTCTTAACTACCCTATCCACCTGTGAGGCAACTTTCAGGGATCTGTGGACATGTACCCCGAGATTCCCTCTGCTCCTCCACACTACCAAGTATCCTGCCATTTACTTTGTACTCTGCCTTGGAGTTTGTCCTTCCAAAGTGTACCACCTCACACTTCTCCGGGTTGAACTCCATCTGCCACTTCTCAGCCCACTTCTCCATCCTATCAATGTCTCTCTGCAATCTTTGACAATCCTCTACACTATCTACAACACCACCAACCTTTGTGTCGTATGCAAACTTGCCAACCCACCCTTCTACCCCCACATCCAGGTCGTTAATAAAAATCACGAAAAGTCGAGGTCCCAGAACAGATCCTTGTGGGACACCACTAGTCACAATCCTCCAATCTGAATGTACTCCCGCCACCACCACCCTCTGCCTTCTGCAGGCAAGCCAATTCTGAATCCACCTGGCCAAACTTTCCTGGATCCCATGCCTTCTAACTTTCTGAATAAGCCTACCATGTGGAACCTTGTCAAATGCCTTACTAAAATCCATACAGATCACATCCACTGCACTACCCTCATCTATATGCCTGGTCACCTCCTCAAAGAACTCTATCAGGCTTGTTAGACACGATCTGCCCTTCACAAAGCCATGCTGACTGTCCCTGATCAGACCACGATTCTCTAAATGCCTATAGATCCTATCTCTAAGAAACTTTTCCAACAGCTTTCCCACCACAGACGTAAGGCTCACTGGTCTGTAATTACCCGGACTATCCCTACTACCTTTTTTGAACAAGGGAACAACATTCGCCTCCCTCCAATCGTCCGGTACCATTCCCGTGGACAACGAGGACATAAAGATCCTAGCCAGAGGCTCAGCAATCTCTTCTCTCGCCTCGTGGAGCAGCCTGGGGAATATTCCGTCAGGACCCGGGGACTTATCTGTCTTAATGTATTTTAACAACTCCAACACCTCCTCTCCCTTAATATCAGCATGCTCCAGAACATCAACCTCACTCATATTGTCCTCACCATCATCAAGTTCCCTCTCATTGGTGAATACCAAAGAATATCCTTTGAAATACCTTACAAAGATTGACCTGTTAAAAGGATACTGGGGTGTTCCTTTAACAGAGATGGCTAAAGAGATATCAGCATTTGTGACACCATCTAGACTGTATGAATAGAATGTTTTACCCTTTGGGATGAAAAATGCTCCAGGGACATTTCAAAGAATGATCAATTCTGTGATTTTTGTTTTAGAAAACACAGAGGCTTCTATCAATGATTTAGTGGTCTGGAATAACACGTGGGAAGAGCATATTGCAGCGGTAGAAAAACTGTTTGACAGACTTTCCAAGGCCAGTCTTACTGTGAACCTCACTAAAAGTGAGTTTGGCAATGCCACATTTATTTATCTTGGCTATGTACTAGGCCAGGGCCAGCTGGCTCCTGTACAGGCCAAGGTTCAAGCTTTGCTGAGGTTCCTGTTCTAAAGGGCAAGAAGGCTTTAAGGCGGTTTTTAGGAATGGTTGGGTATTATCGTAAGTTTTGTAAGAACTTTGCTGACATCGCTCTCCCCTAACGAAACTTCTGGGGAAGAGTGAAAGATACGTATGGAATGACCTTTGTCAGGAGGCATTTGAACGTCTGAAAACCATCCCGTGTTCTCATCCTGTGCTTAAAGCACCAGATTTTTCCAAGCCATTTTCTATAGCTGCAAATGCTAGTGACGAAGCTGCTGGGGCAGTACTGTTACAGAAGGGTGTGGGTGACATTGAACACCCAGTAGCTTATTTCTGAATGAAATTTAAAGTGCACCAGAAAAAAATCTTCAACTGTTGAAAAGGAATTGTTGACTCTTATTCTAGCTTTACAATATTTTTAGGTCTACATTTGTCCTGCCCAGGGACCACTTGTGGTTTACATGGATTATAATCCTTTAGTGTTTCTAACTAAGATGAAGGATAAGAATAGAAGGTTGTAAAATTGGAGTCTCTTAGTGCAAGAATGTGGCTTAAAAACCAAACATGTGGAAGATACTGACAATATTATAGGTGATTATTTATCCCGATGTTAAGTTGGAAATTGTACACGTTTTTGGTCTGTCATTTGATGATCATACATGTATTGTTTCAAACTCTGTAATTTACATTTAGACTAAAAAACAAATTTCGCCTTCGTCAATTTTTTTTTCTCTGAAGGGGTGTGACGGGTTCCTGAATAACCCCTACGAACTGTGCTCGATTACCCTTATGAACTGAGCTTTTGAAAAGAGAGAGACAGAGAGGTATTTAACACCAACATGTTGTTTTGAAAAGAGAGAGAGAAAGAGAGAGAGAGAGAAAGAGAGAGAGAGAGAGAGAGATGAAGACTAATTTTGTACTGTCACTTTAAGGCATGAGGAACTTTTGGATTTCGGCTGAGTTGGGAGTGAGAGAGAGCACCGAGTAGCTCGCAAGTCGCTATGGTAACCGAGGCAGCGTTATTTGATGGATAATCCATGTTATCGTTTCTCTGGAGGGAGTGCAGAGGAAGCCATTTTGAATTTTTTGTTTTTTTTCATCGGCGTTCAGAGAGGTGGGACTGCGCAGGCGTGTGACGTTGGGCAGTGAAGCGCAGAAGATTTAAAAGGAACAGAGCCTCATACAGCGGGCAGCGTCGTTTTGCGGGCGGCAGAGAGAGCCGGGAGCAGAGTGAAGGCTTAAGGGCTTCGACTCAACGGATTTAGGCAGAAACGGGCGAGGCGAGGAAGGTTTGGTATTCATTTTTTTTTGTTATTTGAGGAGAGGGCAGTATGAGTGTGAGGGCAGCATGTTGTTCTCGGTGCCGGACTTGGGAGGTCCTGGAGTCTCCAAGCCTCCCGGACCACATCTGTGCCAGGTGCGCCGAGATGCAGCTCCAAAGGGACCGCGTTAGGGGACTGGAGCTGCAGCTCGATGACCTTCATCAGGTCAGGGAGAGTGAGGAGTTGATAGAGAGGAGTTACAGGCAGGTGGTCACACCGGGGCCACAGGATGCAGACAAGTGGGTCATGGTTAGAAAGAGGAAGGGGAAGGGTCAGGTACTAGAGATTACCCCAGTGGCTGTGCCCCTTGACAATAATTACTCCTGTTTGCGTACTGTTGGGGGGGGAACAGCTTACCTGGGGGAAGCAATTGTGGCCTCCGGCACAGAGTCCGGCCCTGTAGCTCAGAAGGGTAGGGAAAGGAAGAGGAGGGCAGTAGTAATAGGGGACTCGATAGCAAGGGGGCCAGATAGGCGATTCTGTGAACGCAGTCCAGAGACCCGGATGGTAGTTTGCCTCCCTGGTGCCAGGGTCCGGGATATTTCTGATCGTGTCCAAGATATCCTGAAGTGGGAGGGTGAGGAGCCAGAGGTCGTGGTACATATAGGTACCAATGACATAGGTAGGAAAAGGGAAGAGGCACTGAAAGGAGAATATAGGGAGTTAGGAAAGGAGTTGAGAAAAAGGACTGCAAAGGTAATAATCTCGGGATTACTGCCTGTGCTACGCAACAGTGAGAGCAGGAATGCAATGAGGTGGAGGATAAATGCGTGGTTGAGGGATTGGAGCAGGGGGCAGGAATTCAAGTTTTTGGATCACTGGGACCTCTTTTGGCGCAGGTATGACCTGCACAAAAAGGACGGGTTACACTTGAATCCTAGGGGGACCAATATCCTGGCAGGGAGATTTGCGAGGGCTACGGAGGTGACTTTAAACTAGAATGGTTGGGAGGTGGGAATCAAATTAAAGAGACTAAGAGAGAGGAGGTTAGTTCACAACAGGGGGATGGAAACAAGTGCAGAGAGACAGAGGGGTGTAAAATGAGGGTAGAAGCAAAAAGTAGTAAGGTGATAAGTAAAAGTGGCAGGCCGGCAAATCCAGGGCAAAAATCAAAAAGGGCCACTTTTCAACATAATTGTATAAGGGCTAAGAGTGTTGTAAAAGCAAGCCCGAGGGCTTTGTGTGTCGATGCAAGGAGCATTCGTAACAAGGTGGATAAATTAAAAGTGCAGATTGTTATTAATGAATATGATATAGTTGGGATCACAGAGACATGACTCCAAGGTGACCAAGGATGGGAGCTCAACATTCAGGGATATTCAATATTCAGGAGGGATGGACATGAAAGAAAATGAGGTGGGTAGCATTGCTGTTTAGACAGGGGATTAACGCAATAGAAAGGAAGGACATTAGCCGGGAGGATGTGGAATCGATTTGGGTAGAGCTGCATAACACTAAGGGGCAGAAAACGCTGGTGGAAGTTGTGTACAGGCCACCTAACACTGCTAGTGAGGTTGGGGATGGCATTAAACAGGAAATTCGAAATGCATGCAATAAAGGAACAGCAGTTATAATGGGTGACTTCAATCTACATATAGATCAGGTGAACCAAATTGGTAAGGGTGCTGAGGAAGAGGATTTCTTGGAATGTATGCGGGATGGTTTTTGCAACCAACATGTCAAGGAACCAACCAGAGAGCAGGCTATTCTAGACTGGGTTTTGAGCAATGAGGAAGGGTTAATTGGCAATCTTGTCGTGAGAGGCCCCTTGGGTAAGAGTGACCATAATATGGTGGAATTCTTCATTAAGATGGAGAGTGACATAGTTAATCCAGAAAGAAAAGTTATGAACTTAAAGAAGGGTAAATTTGAAGGTATGAGACGTGAATTAGTTAAGATAGACTGGCAAATGATATTTAAGGGGTTGAAGGTGGATATGCAATGGCAAGCATTTAAAGATCGCATGGATGAACTACAACAATTGTTCATCCCAGTTTGGCAAAAGAATAAATCAAGGAAGGTAGTGCATCCATGGCTGACAAGGGAAATTAGGGATAGTATCAATTCCAAAGAAGAAGCATACAAATTAGCCAGAAAAAGCGGCTCACCTGAGGACTGGGAGAAACTCAAAGTACAAAGGATAAAGGGCTTAATTAGGAAAGGGAAAAGAATATGAGAGAAAACTGGCAGGGAACATAAAAACTGACTGTAAAAGCTTTTATAGATATGTGAAAAGAAAAAGATTGGTTAAGACAAATGTAGGTCCCCTACAGACAGAAACAGGTGAATTGATTATGGGGAACAAGGACATAGCAGACCAATTGCATAACTACTTTGGTTCTGTCTTCACTAAGGAGGACATAAATAATCTTCCGGAAATAGTAGGGGACAGAGGGTCCAGTGAGATGGAGGAACTGAGGGAAATACATGTTAGTAGGGAAGTGGTGTTAGGTAAATTGAAGGGATTAAAGGCAGATAAATCCCCAGGGCCAGATGGTCTGCATCCCAGAGTGCTTAAGGAAGTAGCCCAAGAAATAGTGGATACATTAGTGATAATTTTTCAAAACTCTTTAGATTCTGGACTAGTTCCTGAGGATTGGAGGGTGGCGAATGTAACCCCACTTTTTAAAAAAGGAGGGAGAGGGAAACCAGGGAATTATAGACTGGTTAGCCTAACATCGGTGGAGGGGAAAATGCTAGAGTCAGTTATCAAAGATGTGATAACAGCACATTTGGAAACAGGTGAAATCATCGGACAAAGTCAGCATGGATTTGTGAAAGGAAAATCATGTCTGACGAATCTCAGATTTTTTTGAGGATGTAACTAGTAGAGTGGATAGGGGAGAACCAGTGGATGTGGTATATTTGGATTTTCAAAAGGCTTTTGACAAGGTTCCACACAGGAGATTAGTGTGCAAACTTAAAGCACACGGTATTGGGGGTAAAGTATTGATGTGGATAGAGAATCGGTTGGCAGACAGGAAGCAAAGTGTGGGAATAAACGGGACCTTTTCAGATTGGCAGGTGGAGACTAGTGGGGTACCGCAAGGCTCAATGCTGGGACCCCAGTTGTTTACAATATATATTAATGTCTTAGATGAGGGAATTGAATGCAGCATCTCCAAGTTTGCAGATGACACGAAGCTGGGAGGCAGTGTTAGCTGTGAGGAGGATGCTAAGAGGATGCAGGGTGATTTGGATAGGTGAGGTGAGTGGGCAAATTCATGACAGGTGCAATTTAATATGGATAACTGTGAGGTTATCCACTTTGGTGGCAAAAACAGGAAAACAGATTATTATCAGAATGGTGGCTGATTAGGAAAAGGGGAGGTGCAACGAGACCTGGGTGTCATTATACACCAGTCATTGAAAGTGGGCATGCAGGTACAGCAGGCAGTGAAAAAGGCGAATGGTATGCTGGCATTCATAGCAAGAGGATTCGAGTACAGGAGCAGGGAGGTTTTACTGCTGTTGTACAAGGCCTTGGTGAGATCACACCTGGAGTATTGGTCCTCTAATCTGAGGAAAGACATTCTTGCCATAGAGGGAGTACAAAGAAGGTTCACCAGATTGATTCCTGGGATGGCAGGGCTTTTATATGATGAAAGACTGGATCGACTAGGCTTATATTCATTGGAATTTAGAAGATTGAGGGGGGATCTTATTGAAACGTATAAAATCCTAAAGGGATAGGACAGGCTAAATGCAGGAAGATTGTTCCCGATGTTGGGGAAGTCCAGTACGAGGGGTCACAGTTTGAGGGTAAAGGGGAAGCCTTTTAGGACCGAGATTAGGAAAAACTTCTTCACTCAGAGAGTGGTGAATCTGTGGAATTCTCTGGCACAGGAAACAGTTGAGGCCGGTTCATTGGTTATATTTAAGAGGGAGTTAGATATGGCCCTTGTAGCTAAAGGGATCAAGGGGTATGGAGGGAAGGCTGGTACAGGCTTCTGAGTTGGATGATCAGCCATGATCATACTGAATGGTGGTGCAGGCTCGAAGGTCCGAATGGTCTTCTTCTGCACCTATTTTTGTGTTTCTATGTTTCTATAAGGCTGTTTATACTTTCTCCAAGGACGTTTGCCTGCTTGTACATTTCTTACACACCCAAAGGAAGGAGGAGTTACTTGAATGACAGTTGGTACTCAGTACAGTGAGATAAATAGGAGGTCAATTGATATAGACCTCAGGCACCTGTTTTGGACACTGAGGATAGACCAGGCAGATTGATTAGTTGGCCCTTGCAGTGAGAAAAGGGATTGACCGGTGGGGAGTTGTCCATGTGTCCAACCTTTGCCTAGATTGATAGCTCCACCATGGAAAACCGGTCCCCTTTGTTGTGGTCACAGTCGGTGACTTTTAAAGGATTTCGGAGGACAACGGGAAGATCAAAGGCAGCAGCTCACCTGATGACCCAAATCTCTCCCTCTCTCTCTCCATCACTACTCAACTCAACACTACGAACTGAACTGAACTTTATTCATCATCGTAAGACTGTATCTTTTTAATCTCTAGATTTGAAGAAGCTTGGTTTTCATATATATGTCACTCTTACTTACATATAATCATTGCTAACCTGTTTCATTTATCTACATTTATATTACTGTATTGCATAGTTACTAATAAATAATATCAGTTAATAGCAATACTGGACTCCAAAGTGTTTTCCATCTCTGCTGGTTCTTTAACCCGTCACGGGGTACGTGACAAGGTATATTCCTTTAGTGTGATACATCCTTTATAATCTCACAACTGCACTTTCTTATTCATATGCTATAACCATTCATTTCACGACATCTCCAGGCTTCAGTGGAAAGCGGCCAGTGCGTGAGTGGGCCAGTGAAGGAGTGGAGCTTTGAGGCTTTGACTCGAGAGGCTTCGACGAGAAGAGGCGGAGGACGAGCTAGCTCGCAGTTATTTTTCACAATGTCTCCGGAGATGGTGAGGTCCCTCTCATGTGAGATGTGGCAGTCTTGCGGGAACTCCCCTCTCCCACAGAGTCACATCTGCCAGAAGTGCATGCAGCTGGGCGATCTGGAAGACTGTGTAAGGAATCTGGAGCAGCACCTGGATGACCTTTGACTCATAAGGGAGAATGAGGCAGTCATAGATGAGAGCTACAGGGAGGTAGTCACAAATAGGCTGTCGGAAGCAGGTTGTTGGGTGACAGTCAGAGGGGGGAAAGCGAAGGTGAGCAGACAGGTAGTGCAGGGCACCCCTGCAGCCATTCCCTGAATAATAAGTTTACCGTCCTGGATACTGTTGGCGGGTCGACCGACCGGGTGTGAGCCATGGTGGCAGGGCCTCTGGCACTGAGTCTGACCCTGTGGTGCAGAAGGGTGGGACGGAGAAGATGAGAGCAGTCGTCATTGGAGACTCTATAGTCAGGGGTGCAGACAGTAGATTTTGTGGACGTGAGAAGGACACCTGCATGGTTTGTTGCCTCCCGGGTGCCAGGGTCCGGGATGTCTTTGACCGGGTGCACGACATTCTGGTACGAGAGGGAAAGCAACCATAAGTCGTGATACATGTTGGGACCAACGACATAGGCAGGAAGAGGGATGAGGTCCTGAAGTGTGAGTTTCGGGAAACGGGCAGAAGGCTGAAGAACAGGACCTCAAGGGTGACGTTCTCAGGATTGCTGCCAGTGCTACGTGACAGTGATGGTAAGAATTGGAGGAGATGGCAGTTGAATGCGTGGCTGAGGAGTTGGTGCAGGGAGCAGGGTTTTAGATTTTTAGACCATTAGGATCTCTTCTGGGGAAGGTGGGACCTGTACAGATTGGATGGGTTGCAACTGAACTCAAGGGGGAGCAATATCCTTGCAGGTAGGTTTGCTAGCATGGTTCGGGAGGGTTTAAACTAATTTGTGAGGGGGATGGGACACAGAGCGATAGAGCAGTGAAAGGAGTGCATAGAGTAAAACCAGATCTAACATACGGAGAGGCTTTGAGGAAAGAGAAGCAGAATAAACGGTGTAAAGACAGTAAGGTAGAAGGGCAACAATTATGCAAGTAAATTTAGGTTGGAAGAGCCATGGTGTTCATGGGATATTGGAAACGGTTCGGAAAAAGAGAAGGATCTACAATAAATGTAGGCAGCGTGGAGTTAATGAGGTGCTCGAGGAGTATAAAGAATGTACAAAGAATCTGAAGAAAGAAATTAGAAAAGCTAAAAGATACGAGGCTGCTTTGGTAAGTAGGGTGAAAATAAATCCAAAGGGTTTCTACAGCCATATTAATAGCAAAAGGATAGTGAGAGATAAAATTGCTCCCTTAGAGAATCAAAGTGGATGGCTATGTACGGAGCGAAGAGAGATGGGGCAGATTCTGAATACTTTCTTTTCTTTGGTATTCACTAAGGAGAAGGATATTGAATTGTGTAAGATAAAGGAAACAAGAAGGGTAGTTATGGAAAGTATGACGATTAAAGAAGAAGAAGTACTGGTGATTTTCAGGAATATAAAAATGTATAAGTCTCCGGGTCCGGACAAGATATTCCCTAGGACCTTGAGGGAAGTTAGTGTGGAAATAGGAGGGGCTCTAACAGAAATCTTTCAAATGTCATTAGAAACGGGGATGGTGCCGGAGGGTTGGCGTATTGCTCATGTGGTTCCCTTGTTTCAAAAGAATTCTAGGAGTAAACCTAGCAATTATTGGCCTGTGAGTTTGATGTCAGTGGTGGTAAATTGATGGAAAGTATTCTTAGAGATGGTATATATAATTATCTGGATAGACAGGGTCTGCTTAGGAACAGTCAACATCGATTTGTGCGTGAATGGTCATGTTTCACAAATCTTATTGAACTTTTTGATGAGGTTACTAGGAAAGTTGACGAGCGTAAAGCGGTGGATGCTGTCTTTAGAGACTTTAGTAACGCCTTTGACAAGGTTCCACATGGATGGTTAGTTAGGAAGGTTCAATCATTAGGCATTAATATCGAAGTAGTAAAATGGATTCAGCAGTGGCTGGATGGGAGACGCCAGAGTGTAGTGGTGGATAACTGTGTGTCAGATTGGAGGACGGTGTCTAGTGGTGTGCCTCAGGGATCTGTACTGGGTCTAATGTTGTTTGTCATATATCATAATGATCTGGATGATGGGGTGGTAAATTGGATGAGAAAGTATGCAGATGATACTAAGATAGGTGGCGTTGTGGATAATGAAGTGGGTTTTTAAAGCTTGCAGAGAGATTTAGGCCAGTTAGAAGAGTGGGCTGAAAGATGGCAGCTGGAGCTTAATGCTGATAAATGTGAGGTGTTACATTTTGGTAGGACTAATCAAAATAGGACATACATGGTAAATGGTAGGGCATTGAAGAATGCAGTAGAACAGAGGGATCTAGAAATAATGGTGC